>NW_015638974.1:1379551-1383587 GCF_001515625.1 Sinocyclocheilus rhinocerous | reverse complement strand
ATATATATATATATATATATATATATATATATATATACTTTTTTTATGTATATAATGAAATAAAATGCTGAAAGTATATATGAAATGTCTAAATACAGTTTGGCATAAAAAAAAACAAAAAAAAAATGTTTAATAAGACAAAATAATAAAAGACAAATAGACAGACAAATTAATAAAAGTTTATTTAATTGTTCATATGTTCAATTGCTCATCTCTGGTAAAATCATCTTGTTCTACATTTTTTTTTAGATATTTTTACTTTAAGGCAAGACCAATATAATCTTAAAAAATATGATTTTTACAGTGGTAGTGTGAATGTTTTCAGTGTGTGGAGTGTCTTTAGTATTCATATCTAGTATTGTGGATCTCTCTCTCTCTCTTTCTGACTCACTCTGTCTCCATTTTCCTTTCTCTTTGATTATCCATATGTATAGATGCATATGTGTGTGTTTGTGGATTGGCATGCTAATTGCACAAGAAAACACACACTCAATTGCTTGTGCAGGGTCAGAGAGGGCGACGTCTGCTCTAAATGATGAGCAGCATCCTTGGACGTTCATTATAATCTTCATCTCACTGGACTTTAGGTTTATTTACATTAACCTACAATATGTTTCTCTTTCATTTTTTTTTCTTGATGGGGCCTCACATTTCATTTCAATCATTTGTGTCTGACACTTTGTTCTTTAACACTTTTTATTACACTTTATATTATCAGAATAAATCTGAGTGAAACATTGAATAGAAAATTTAAAAGAATTTCTTGGTATTTCATATGTCCTTTTGTTTAATGCAAGCAGCATGCATTCATACAAATCAAAAAATTATGTTGTCCAGCATGATTTTAGAATCCTTCTAAATTTCTCACTCAAATTATGGAATGATTTATCTCATCTGGCAAAAAATGTTCTTCTTTAATATGTTGTAAAAGATGCTTTAAAGACAATTTTATTTCTGCCATATAATCTTGTTTCCTTATTTCCTGTTGTTTATGCATTTCACGTTTGCTTCTGGTGTATTATCTTTGGTTTTTAATATATGCTGTTAGTAATTTGAGGCAGCCATAGATTTTTATATATTTTTATGTTACTTTAGCTCTTTTTTTATCTTTATCTTAATAAGCTTTGGGTTTTCTGGGTAATGGTATTTCTTTGCTTTTTATCGTATTTAGATTGTTCAAATAAACTAAACTAAAAATATGCAAAAATCAAATTATAAAATCAAATCAAATAAAATAAAAAAATCTCTTAAAGACTGTCTTGTGTGAGAAAATGAAGTGAAGTGACTAAATTTGTATTCCTTTTGCATCATAACATTTCAGTTTCTTTCTTTCTTTCTTTCTTTCTTTATTAAATCCTTAATCTTTCTCTTTATTTCTAGGTTAAGTTGGATTTTGAATCACTTATTTTCAATGTGGACTCACACATTCGAACCCCACTGTAAAAAATAAAACAAAATAATAAAAATAAAAAATAAAATAAAAATCTGTGTGCTCTTCTGCTCAAGAAACGGACCTCGGCCTTCCCAACAGTTCTGCTATTCTCAGTCCTCTTGCTATTTGCCATTAACTAAAGGGAAATCAGAGAGTGACATCTTGTGGTCATCTTTGATCAAGTCACCATAGAGATGGGAGGAAAATTGATAAACACAAAGACATGGATAGAGAGCCTTCTCATTATCCTGCTCTCTCTCTCTCTCTCTCTCTCTCTCTCTCCATTTATACAGCAGTGGAGTGGGTAAATTCCATTCCTTTAGACCCCCCTCTCCACCCTCGCCTTTCCCCATGAGACACAACGCACACAAAGAGCCCAGCAACCACTCTTATTAACTGACCTGAGGGGGGAGGTGTGTGTGTGTGTGTGTGTGCATCACTGATCCTCTTTACTAGTATACCTACGGTTTGCATTGTGAAGCCACATGAGCATTGAACTATCAATCACACATGCACAAAATGAAGCAACAGGAACTGTGCATATGTGTGCGTGTGTGTTACTCTGCTTTGTTTTGTAAAAAAAGAGGGAGTGTCTTGATTTTGGCAATGAGAAAGAGAGACTGAGATGGAAAAAAGAAAGTGAAGTAACGGAGGTGAACTTTTGGGGCCTTGCTCTCCCCCTAAATCAAGAGAGTAATAGAATCCATATGGACTTGCTCTGTCTCTCATTACATAAGAGAGATTTTTATAATAAAAACGAATGGAAATGTACTGAAAGTTTAAATCGTTTTCTAAAAGAATAAAAATGTGTGTATGTCTCCAAACAATGGGACAGAGTGAGAGACAGAGGGAGAAACAGAGAGAGAATGTGTGTCTGTATGTATGTGGGAGAGCAAGTCTCTTGTGTGAGTCATAAAGAAAGAGATGGAAAAATACAAGTAGAGAAGCGCTCACACACACACACACACACACTGTAGTTGCAGTTCTGCATTAAATATATGTGCAATGCTCAGTGCAATTAATTTGCACATCAGCAAACTATATTATCCTACAATACCACACACTGCAGTAGTTATTGATGACATGCATAGGGGATTTTATCCGAAGCATAATAAAAGCAAACAGTGATTGCATTCCATTGAATTGTGCTCTAATTGGCCAACTTGTCAGACTGTACTGTAAGGAAAGACCCTCCAATTTACAGAAGCCTCTCTCCATTCCTCCACCCCCTCCCTCATCTCTCTCTCCCTCTTCAGTCGTCCCTCCCTCCCCCTCTCCTCTCCTCTCCTCTCCTCTTCTGCTCTCCTCTCCTCTCACAGCAGAGCGCGCGTGTGATTTGACAGTCGCATCTCTCCGCGCGCGCGTGTGTGTGTGTGTATGTTTACGATCGTCGTGCTCCACGAGCTGCGTGTGGATGCGCTCCTCGCGCGCTGTCGGTAACAGAAACCATGACCGGCGCTCCGCGCGACCCCTTCTACTCCTCTCCGTTCGGTCCGTTTTACCGGAGACACACGCCCTACCCGGTGCAGCCGGAGTTCCGGATGCACGAGCTCAACAAACGGCTCCAGTCCCGGCCTGAGGTGAGTTATCACGAAAAATAAAACAATAGATGATCAGGACTTTGCGTTTAATATTTTATATACGATCCGTTTTACGTTCTTAAATAAAGTATGAAGCGAACATTAATTTTAGATAATATATACATCATGTAATCTATTGTAAGGAGAACTTTTCTGTTCATTAAGATGATTTAAAAAAAAAAAAAAAAAATTTCCTTAAATAATGACTTTATGTTAAAATGGTAAAAAGTGTTAAAATGGGACATTTTAATTTGCACTTTTCCAAAAAGGACTTCAAAATATATTATCAATTCATTTCGTATTTATGTATAATATCTTAACATTCTGTTCCAAATACTGCTTAAATGTTAATAATTTTTTATGATGTAAATGAGAAGTGAACAGCGAAGCACATCTATATGCCAGGATACCAGAGCAGCAATTCGAAGGTCAGAATTTTAATCAATTATAATATTTTGTAATACCAAACAAGTAATGGGCTATTTGTAAATGTATTCTTTTGTGCTTTAAAAGTTGACTACTTATCTCTAAAAACTGATATAATTGTCATTATCATCATGCCATTACTGTAAAACATCATTATTGTTGCACTCAGAATGAAAAATCCAAACCATCACATACCAAAGCGCACTTGAGGGTTGCCAAAGCCTTGATCAGATCTCTAATTGACATGTTACACGTTTTAGCATAGATGAAACATAATTTCAACAAGTTTAATTTTTTGAAGTAGCCAAAGGTCCCCACACATGGAAAAATACCCCTAACATATTCATGTATTCCCCTTGCATCACCACAATGTGACCCCACTGTTCATTTACAAACTGAACTTATTCATGGACTTTCACTGAATAGGATCTGAACACAACACATTAGTTCTTGGTTTTGTAAAACATCAAATGCACTATTGAAACAGCAAGGTGATGTTCTGTAATGTTTATGTGGTAGTTTGATTTATTATAGTATACTCTTCATAAGACAGAGACCGGACAAACAGTGCAGTGTGAGCAGTATTGCTCTCCCATGA
>NW_015638974.1:1372832-1379451 GCF_001515625.1 Sinocyclocheilus rhinocerous | reverse complement strand
ATATATATATATATATATATATAATTCTTCTCCCTCAGTAGGTCCCGATTAAACTGCAGCGCAAGCTGTGTTAATATTTGCTTCTCCTGCTGCCGTCGGTGTGTGTGTGTGTGTGTGTGTGCAAAAATAATCCACAATACATAGTACTTTTAAAATATTGCCTACACTCAGAAAAAGCAATGTGAATAAGTGGGGGCAAATAAAATGTATCAGCAGAGGTATGAAATGCTGTTCAGCACACCTGGAGTCATAATAATTTGACAGATACCGCTAAGAGCGACCGAACTATTGAAATGATGACCTATAGAAACACCCCTTTCTCACACTCACACGTTTACAACACACAAAGACTGAAGTGCAAGAGCTATCAAAATGCAGTTTATTATGGCTTATGGGATGCTGTAATAAAGCCCAATACAATCAAGTGAATCTCAATAGCAGGCCAGCGGTAGTTGGCTGGATTTGTGGTGTAAATTGTTGCCTTTAATGGAGAGAGTCAACTTGGGTGTGTGTTTATAATAAACAGAAAGCTTTGAAATGATAAGCACTGTGCCAGGCCTCATTATGGTCATTTTGGGTCATTCAGAGGCCAAGTCCTTCTGTGCCTCTCCTCGGTCTCGCTCAGTGTTAAATGTGTGTTAATGTGTGATCCCACAGGACTGTGATATTCTGTGGTGGGATGCATTCTGCACTGAGTTCTTTGAAGAAGACGCCACACTGACTCTCTCATTCTGCCTGGAGGAGGGGCCAAAGATATACAGTAAGTGTGTGCAGAGCCATAACCATATGAATATATGAGTATATGAACTCACCGAGAATATATAGAGTGTATGAGTTTTAATGGTAGATTCTTCATGTTTTACTTCTTGTCCCCCTATATATCTAACAATTGGTTGAGTCAATGACATGACACACACATTTTTTAATTATGAAAATAAAAACAGTATAAATACAGTACATACATACAGTGACTAATGTTTTTAGTTTCTGGCTTTACATTTATTTTATGTGCACAAAAAAACCCCAGTATGATTCAACTGTCCAAATATCAGAATAAAGAAAAAAAAAGGATGATATTCATTACTGTAATCTTGTATTGTTCTTTCTTGGGAGTTTTTTTTTTTTTTTACAAAACTGCTGCCCTGCTTATTAATATTTTTAAAAAATATTGCCAAAAAACACCAAAACATAAAACATAAAATTATATTGTAGAGAGGATCCCTAGGTCGGTAAGTCTTTTTAAAAACTATTTTAACCTTTTTATGACATGAAAGGTTAGTTCAGGTTATAAAATGGCATGCGGAGTGAAAAACGTTATTATACTTATAAATTAATTAATAATTTATGATATTCATAAAAATACTTTTTATCTTTAAACATTTTTGAAAATAATGATTCAGATGCGTACATTCAAATTCAAGGTGTAAATAAACTGTTATTACGTTTTACTTGACATTTTTAAATTCATTACATTTGTTCAAAAACATACAAAACCACTACAAATACGCCGAGTAAGAACTTGGCACTTTTAAACTAGATTTTTAAGGACATTTGCCCAGTTACATTCTTGAGTTTGGGTTTCGGTGGATTTAGTTTATTTGTTTGTCTGTCTTGACATATTATTTTATGTACTTTGATTTCTTTTAAATGATATTGTTCAGCACAATGGTCAACCATTGTTGTTTTATTGTGCTTTATAAATAAAATGAACTGAACTTGTAAACATCAAAATATGATGAAATTACGGTATACGCGTGATCATAGTAATGATTCCTTATTAAAAATAAAATAAATGAGAATTAGATCTGTGAGCGCACATGTACTTTAAGAAATGTGTAAAATATTTTTGATATCAGAAAATCTCGCTCACTCTTATCTGTCTCTTTCTCTCTTTCTAAGGCAAAGTTTGAATTTAGATGAATTTCAGCCTGTTTAGAGTTAGACAGGGACACAGTTGTGCTGGATTTCACTCATTCTCATTCATTCCTTTTTCACTGTGTATGTGGTGAGATTTGATTGACAGGTCTGGGGTGTTCAAATAAATATGGGCCTGCAGACTTCACACACCTCTACTGCAGTGATTGACAGCTCCAGAGCACTAACTGTTCTGAGCGAGCGCACAGTCTGCTGGACTTAACGCCTGCGGCATTCAGTAGCCTGTTTGTTTCTAACTCTTAGGGGACCACACACAGAGACACACAACACACACACACACATTGACGGTCGCCGGTTAAGGTGTTCGGCCAGTGTGTCGCCCAACTTTGAGTCTCTTTCATCATATGGGCATAAATAAATAAAGATCTCTGCATCTATACCATTGTTTTCCTTCCGTTTGGTAATCAGCGACTGCAACTGACATCTCCACATATGTTTCTCTCACTCCCAGCCATCGGGCGCACCCTGATCCCTCGTTACTTCAGTTCTCTGTTCGAAGGAGGAGTCTATGAGTTGTTTTTCGAGCTGAAACAAACAAAGGAGTCATTCAACAACTCAGCTATTACTGTCGACTCTCATCACTGTACTATGACAACACAACACGGCAAACCTACGTTCACTAAGGTACTGCACGCACACGCACAAGTCTGGCTCAGTGAGCCTTTGCTTCCTCATTTCGAGCACTAATGTATTCCTCATTGTGAATTCTGGGCTGGAACTGCACAAAACAAAAAAGGAAAATGTAACCCCCACTCTCTCCCTCTCCCTCCTGCTCTTTCTCGTTTCTTCCTCACTCTCTCTTTCTCATACACCCTCCCTCCCTCATCCACAAAAACTGCTTCTCTTTTTTCTATCCTATAGCTTTAGCTCTAAAATTGTAGGATGTTCTTGGTGAAAAGTCTGCTAGTTCTCTCATATATTGTCTTTAAGCAAGTATATGCTCTTGCTTATATAATTAGTATCAGATGAATACTGAGTTCCCAAAGCTGTTGTGTTAGCAAAACCAGCATAACGTGTGATTTTCTGAGTGTCCTATGCAATATTCATACGGTACGCCATTACGATGCAGAATCTTTCAATTGTCAGTTAGAGGGAGAGAGAGTTTTGTCCAACTTTGCTTTTTAGTAAATGAACATTTGTGAATTAAATATCGATTTGGAAGACTGTATGTAGCTACACAGATACAGTTCCCAAGTGTGTGTGTGTGTGTACTGGAGGCATTGATCAGAGCGTGTCTGCTGGGATTACATCCCTCCCGTTGCTATGCCAACCTCGCAGCTACCCTCCGTTCCCCCGGCAACAGAATGTTGGGGTTCAGAGTTGCACGCAGAATCCTGCTTGTGCTGAAAATGCTGCTTTAATGAGAGAACTGTATCATTTGATTTGTTTTAAATTAATGAAAAACAAAAAGTAATTAGAAGTAATTCTCTCACATGTTGTGCACTGGTCAAGTCGGTGTTATGATTTCAGAAGATACAAGATAATTAAGACGACTGTAAAAATTATGTCTATGTTCTGTGTGTGGTGTCTTATTATATTATGAAAGTTTTTTGTTTTTTTTAAAAAGTGTTAATTGAATGACAAGCAAACTGAAGGGTGTAAAGGACAGTCACACACATGATGTATACTTCACTGAAGAAAAAAAAAGGTAATTGCAACTTTTTATCTAAAAATTCTGACTTTTTTTTCAGAATTGTGTGATATAAACTTGCAATTGCAAGAGAAAAGTCAGAATTTAGAGATATAAACACACAATTGTGAAAAAAAGTCAAAATTGTGAGATATAAACTCAAGTTATAAAGTCATAATTTATAGATATAAACTTGAAATTACAAAAAAAAATCTAAATTGCGGGATATAAACTTGCAATAAAGAAGCAAGAAAAAAGAAAAAACTTTTTTTTCTCACAATTGCTAGTTTATGTCTCAGTTCTGGTCTCTTTCCTCAGAATGGTAAAACTCGCAAACTCGTAACTGCAAGATACAAAGTCCAATTCTAAGGGAAAAAAAGACTAAATAGTTTCTAGCTCAATAGTAATAATAGTAAACTAATAGTTTATATCTCACAATTCTGACTTTATAACTGGCAATTGCGACTCGTGAGAATTGTGAGGTAAAAAGTCGCATTTACCTTTTTTCTTTTTTATTCAGTGGCGAAAAACAAACTTCCACACAGACCTGATTCTCTTCCTGTTTTTTTCCCACAGGTGTGTACAGAAGGCCGTCTAATTCTTGTGTTCACCTTTGATGACCTCATGAGAATCAAAACATGGCACTTCACTATCACACACTACAGTGAACTCATTCCTCGCAGTGTCTTGGCTGTAAATGTGAGTTACTTTTCATGTGAATAAAAAAATAAAAAATAAATAAAAATTGGCCATTTCCACACAAAATTATATGCTACCAGGATGACCTTCTGGCCAGAATTTGCAGCTTATAACGGAGCACACTGTTTTGAATACTGTATCCCATAATGCAATGTGCTAGATTTGACCTTTGATTCCCATTGCAGCAGAAATATCAGCAACAATTTTAACAGCTTTATCTTGATTACTAAAATAAAATAAAACTACATTTTAAATTTTAATGGACTGCCAAGAGTCACAGCTCAAAAAACAGTAACACTGTGAATATTTTTACAATTTAAAATAACTGTTTTCCTATTTAATATATTTTAAAATGTAATTTATTGCTGTAATTTATTATCAAAACGGAATTTTCAGCATCATCACCAATGATGAAATCTGTTGTGCTGCTTCATATTTTTATGCAAACTGTCACATTTTTAGGGGTAATTTTTGATATAGAAATTTCTTTGAAATATAATTTTTTGTAACAATATAAAGGTTTTTACTGTTACTTTTGGACAAATTAATGTGTCCTTGCGGAATAAAAATATCAATTTCTTTCAAAAAAAGAAAAAGAAAAGAATTTGTCACAAAACTGCACGGGGACACGAAGGCTGAAGATGCATGTGCAGTAGTGTATTAGAGGGACAATCCACAATCACAGTTAAAACAGCATGAGGTCGAACACAATAAGCAGTCCAAACAATGACAGAGTTCAGGGCTGAGGCTAACAGAGTAACCGAGACAAACAGGCTGAACATCAAGAACCAGGATAAAAGGCTTAGAACTGCCACTGTGACACATGCAAGACTTCACAAAGAGTGACTGAAAACACCAGGCTTATATAGGCAGATGTAATGAGCAACAGGTGAAAACAATCAGGCATGAGGAGTCCGGGCAATGGGTTATGGGAAATGCAGTCCAGGGTAGCGTGACAGAGGTATGGGATGGAGTGCCCTCTGGTAGTTATCAAGGGCACTCCAGCTGGTGATCGTGACAATCTCACTGACCCCAAACATTTGAATGGTAGGCAATTTTCATTGCATATTGTAAAATATGCAGTGCTGCTATATAGTTTTTTATTCAAACACAGTCCACGCTTGTGATTTATGGTTTGATTATACCTCCAAGCATAAGGATATATCTTTATTTTCTTACATTTTTAATTAAACTTTACTTTAAATTTGATTAATAATGTACATTTACTGTTATTTTTATTTTCAGACATAACTGAACTAAATATAAGGTCATCTGGCAAAAATGTAGCAACAATTTGAAATATTTATTATTGCATGCTGCACACTGTTTTGCATGCTATAATATGCAGCATACAGTATTTCTAGTAGTAACTCAAATAGCAAATCAAATAGTGGAGAAGCTGTAACTCGATCGCCAGGGTGTGTGTTAATGGTTCATTTTAATTCTTGAGTTTAATTCTTTTTCGCGTGACTCATACTCTCAGTCATTGTTAACATGAGTAAAACACTATTTCCGATACTGTGTGAGTGTTAAATATTATTCTCACAAGTCAGTTTCTCTTCAGATGAACCAAGTGCCGCTTATATAACTGCAGTATTGCTGCATCAGAGTGAAGTTTTTAACTTTTATAGCCTACATTGTGGATTAACATAATACTTTGCATTGTTTTCAGTCAAGAATAATCAAAAACTAATTTGTTGTTTTATAGATAATCTGATTTCCTCAGTTATGTGGGTTATGTTCACCGTGAATTTGTTTGGCATGTTAGCAAACTCAGGTATTTTCAGATACCTTCACAGCTAGTTGGTTTTGGTACAACAAAATGCATTTCAGCCCTTTTTTATCAATCAAGGTGAAAGCATCCAAACCTTTTAGCTAAGCTGTCAGGATGTTGCTATGGAAACATATCCTGTAAAGAATTAGAGCTCTATCTGGATGGAGCACAACATAAGAGAGAGAGAATAAATGGACTCGTGTGTCCGTGTGTGTGTTTGTCAGGCACAAGACCCTGGAGCTCTGGAACAACTGTCCAAAAACATCAGTCGAGTGGGACTTACCAACCTCACACTGAACTACCTCAGAGTATGTTTCTATCACGAATGCACACATACAAACACAACCACTCTCATGCCGATGGTCATTTAAATGTGTTAAACGACTGAGTGACATGGTTCTTTTGCTTGTGTGCAGTTGTGTGTGATTCTAGAGCCCATGCAGGAGCTCATGTCTAGGCATAAGACATATGGACTGAGTCCCAGAGACTGCCTGAAGTCCTGCCTCTTTCACCAGTGGCAGAGGATGACAACACCACCAGGTCTCTCTCTCTCTCTCTCTCTCTCTCACACACACACACAC
>NW_015638974.1:1365302-1372764 GCF_001515625.1 Sinocyclocheilus rhinocerous | reverse complement strand
CACACTCACAGACACACACACACACACACACATTCACACACACACACACACACACACACACACACACTGGTTTTTATGGGGACATTCCATCGGCATAATGGTTTTTATACTGTACAAACTGTATTTTCTATCCCCTTATCCTAACCCTACACCTAAACCAACCCCTCACACAAAACTTTCTGCATTTTTACATTAAAAAAAAAAAAAACATCATTCTGTATGATTTATAAGCTTGTTTCCTCATGGGGACCGAAAAAAAAATGTCCCCACAAGGTCAAAATTTACTGGTATTACTATCCTTGTGGGGGCATTTGGTCCCCATAACGTAGGGACTACCAGGTACAGACACACACACTCCTCTCTCTTATTTTAGTATCACAGAGGCAATATAATTTTTTTATTAATATTTTGAATTCATTTTTCTTATTTCCCATTATAATTTTAGTTAAAGTTTTATTAATTTTGTTGAGTGTTTTTGTCTTTTTTATTATTATTAATATTTTAAATACATATATAATGTCTATATTTTATTACTTTTTATTTCAGTTTTAGTTTTAGATATTTTGGTATATCAAGTTAAGCTAAATGAAAATGAGAATTGTTGTCTTGGCATCTAGCTGAAATAAAATAAGTTTAATTTTTTCATATTTCATGTTATTTCAATTAAAGGCTGGAATGCACTACACGACTTTTAAAATCATCAATTGGGGCAAAAGTCATGTAGTGTATTCCAGCCTTAACATTTATTTTATTTCAAGCAACAGAAATGTTATTTTTTTAGCTTGAGTTCTACATTCTTCATTAGATCTCTTTCATGGCTCCGCTTAGCTTTCTTTCTCTCTTAAGTACAGTCTGAAATGAAAGATTAGTACAGAAACACCAGCATTGTTTAGCTACTCTTCCCCCCCAGTGTTTAATTTCTTTCTGTTGTTCTCCTCTTTAAGAGCTACACAATGTCATTAAATTTACAGTAGTTTGTACATTGTAAACATTTCATATTCCTTATTAACATTTCAAAGTACTGAGCGCAGGCTTGTTAAGGGTTTTGTGATCTGCAGTAATTAATGGAGGCTTTGACCTTGTGTTTTTATTTATGTGCTTTTTTTATTTGTACTGCTTTAAAAAAAAAAAAAAAAAACGACCTCCTGCTGTTCTATGACAATAATTCCTTCACTTTGACTGAACAATAATAGCATTGTTCTTCTCAGGCAACTCTCTCTCTCTCTTTCATTGTTCCTCTCTTTTTCTCATCCTCACTATTATTTACTGAAATGTTCTTAGGAAATGTTAATATTTGCTTCTGAATGATGGAAAAGTGATGTCTTTTGACTATTAATGGTCTTTTGTTATTAATTTCTTTCATTTCAGTTGGACCCCCGCCCAACTTCAAGACAGAAATATTTCCCTCTAATTCCAAAAAATGTATGTATGCTCATTTATGCATTTTTTGGCAGTTCCTCAGACATTGAGGTTAGGGTTTCTTCCATACATACTCATAACTCTAAATATTTAATTATAAAAACATTTGATTCAACCTGAACTGAATCAATCTAATAAAAATGTCCTACTGATACTGCTAGAATCTTCTGCATTCAAAATGTAACCAACTGCAGTGATGCAATATTTGCATACTGTATTGTGATTTGTCTTCTTTTTTTTTGCATAGTAAATTTGAGACTGATCTTGCAGTTTTCACTGCGCAAAGCACTGCACTATGGCTGAATTCAAAATAGTATACTGCTGTACTCCTTTATGTTTGAGTACTGTGCTAGAATGCTATTCCTAATTCAGCCTATGTGATGATTCCTGTGTGCAGCTGACTGAAAAACCAGACACATACTCAGTGTCATGACAACGGCAAAGCCATTTCATTTACTCAAAACTGAAGCCTTATATATAAAACAAACACCTTTTTTTCATGAAATGCAAACCAAAGTTGTTTCTGTTCTCCTGCATACATCTTAATCACAATATCTTATGACCTTTGTTTAGTCCTCCACCACTCTTTTGTTGATTTCATTTGCGGTATTGCTTAGCGTTTTAAAATATACAGTATATCTGAAGTATGTAAGTACAGTATATAAGATATCTGTGTATTTTGTACCATTCTGGTTCACTCTGTTTTCACTCGTTTTACAACATGCATGCAATGCAATGTTGATTCATTTTGCATTATGCCGTGTTTATGTTTTGATTGACAGCAGAGCCAGCCAAACCAGCAACAAAGAGACGGAGGAAAAGGAACTCAGCTGGTACCAATAGCAGCACAGGAAACAGCAAGAAGCGCAGCCCAGCCAATAACTTCAGCCTTCCCTCACAGGTTCATCACATACACACAGATGTTTACCCGAAGGCTATGTTCGGAATGTATATATACCTTACTGCCATACTACTATTACTGTTGCTGCTGCAGTGTGTAGTATGTATAATTTGGACAGTATGCTAATTTTCTGTGAGCTCAGGATACACAGCTCAACTACAGATTAAAATGTGCAGTGGGCTGCAGAACAGAGCTTACTGCGTGGAGTACTGTATCCCACGATCCACTGTGTTCAACCTTTATTAAAGCTCCTCAAATAACAAAAAGGCATTATCACTGTTGAACACCAACAATAAATCTAAACAGCATACATTGACAGAAAAAAAATATTTTTATATAATTAAAATAAAATATACAAAATCTAAAAAATTAAATCAAAGCAATTACTTACAAACTGTGATGGGCAAGTTACGCTAAAAAGTAATGACTAGCTACTAATTACATAATTAGATTACTGCACTAATGACTCTCTCTAAAAAGTATTGCATTACATATAACCAATTACTTCCAAAATCCCATATTAACCTCGATCAGTTGAATAATACAAGGATAGACATAAAACGGCAATTTTAATTCATTAAAAAATATAAAATTGCGTAAATTATTCTTGAACTGACCAGGGAGAGAGTTACATTAAAAATATACCTTTTAACAATAGATGTTAAATTTTAATGTTAAATAGAATTGTTCTGTAGTCTACACAGTATTTAATGCAATTACATTGTATTACACTGTACACTGAAGTAAGTGTAATTAAACTAAGGAAAAATTCAGAGTAATCCCTTACTTTACTTTTTCAAGGAATGTATGTATGCTCATTTATGCATTTTTTGGCAGTTCCTCAGACATTGAGGTTAGGGTTTCTTCCATACATACTCATAACTCTAAATATTTAATTATAAAAACATTTGATTCAACCTGAACTGAATCAATCTAATAAAAATGTCCTACTGATACTGCTAGAATCTTCTGCATTCAAAATGTAACCAACTGCAGTGATGCAATATTTGCATACTGTATTGTGATTTGTCTTCTTTTTTTTTGCATAGTAAATTTGAGACTGATCTTGCAGTTTTCACTGCGCAAAGCACTGCACTATGGCTGAATTCAAAATAGTATACTGCTGTACTCCTTTATGTTTGAGTACTGTGCTAGAATGCTATTCCTAATTCAGCCTATGTGATGATTCCTGTGTGCAGCTGACTGAAAAACCAGACACATACTCAGTGTCATGACAACGGCAAAGCCATTTCATTTACTCAAAACTGAAGCCTTATATATAAAACAAACACCTTTTTTTCATGAAATGCAAACCAAAGTTGTTTCTGTTCTCCTGCATACATCTTAATCACAATATCTTATGACCTTTGTTTAGTCCTCCACCACTCTTTTGTTGATTTCATTTGCGGTATTGCTTAGCGTTTTAAAATATACAGTATATCTGAAGTATGTAAGTACAGTATATAAGATATCTGTGTATTTTGTACCATTCTGGTTCACTCTGTTTTCACTCGTTTTACAACATGCATGCAATGCAATGTTGATTCATTTTGCATTATGCCGTGTTTATGTTTTGATTGACAGCAGAGCCAGCCAAACCAGCAACAAAGAGACGGAGGAAAAGGAACTCAGCTGGTACCAATAGCAGCACAGGAAACAGCAAGAAGCGCAGCCCAGCCAATAACTTCAGCCTTCCCTCACAGGTTCATCACATACACACAGATGTTTACCCGAAGGCTATGTTCGGAATGTATATATACCTTACTGCCATACTACTATTACTGTTGCTGCTGCAGTGTGTAGTATGTATAATTTGGACAGTATGCTAATTTTCTGTGAGCTCAGGATACACAGCTCAACTACAGATTAAAATGTGCAGTGGGCTGCAGAACAGAGCTTACTGCGTGGAGTACTGTATCCCACGATCCACTGTGTTCAACCTTTATTAAAGCTCCTCAAATAACAAAAAGGCATTATCACTGTTGAACACCAACAATAAATCTAAACAGCATACATTGACAGAAAAAAAATATTTTTATATAATTAAAATAAAATATACAAAATCTAAAAAATTAAATCAAAGCAATTACTTACAAACTGTGATGGGCAAGTTACGCTAAAAAGTAATGACTAGCTACTAATTACATAATTAGATTACTGCACTAATGACTCTCTCTAAAAAGTATTGCATTACATATAACCAATTACTTCCAAAATCCCATATTAACCTCGATCAGTTGAATAATACAAGGATAGACATAAAACGGCAATTTTAATTCATTAAAAAATATAAAATTGCGTAAATTATTCTTGAACTGACCAGGGAGAGAGTTACATTAAAAATATACCTTTTAACAATAGATGTTAAATTTTAATGTTAAATAGAATTGTTCTGTAGTCTACACAGTATTTAATGCAATTACATTGTATTACACTGTACATTGAAGTAAGTGTAATTAAACTAAGGAAAAATTCAGAGTAATCCCTTACTTTACTTTTTCAAGGGAAAAGTAATTAAATGACAGTATTAATTACTTGGTGATGCATTACACTCAACACTGCTTACAAATAATAAATAACGGAAAATATAAAAGCAAATTATAATGTAAATTAAATGAAACTTAATCAAAATATTTAGCACATTTTTTAAAAAGAGATTTAAGTTATTCCTTTTTTTCAGCTGCTTTAAGTATTGAAATAAAATAGTTTCATATCGTTTTTAAATGCTACAAAAATTGGACCAACTTTAACAAATTTGTGAATGTGTTCAATGTGACCTTTCATTTTCAGTGTTATGGATAAAGTAATATTAGTCACAATCTCTTTTGACAGATTTTTTTGGACGACCAAAAGCTAAGATTATTTATTTATTTATGAATGACAACATTGGAATCAAAATGCTAAATAATAATGATATCTTTTTTAAGAGCACATTTAACTCTCCAGCATTCACCGAATTAAATTTACGTGAAAACTGCTAATTGTAAAAATTAAGTATATACTGCACAGTATTCAGTACATAGTAAGCAAGTATTCCATTCTGAACACAGACGCAGTCACATACATACTTGCAGAGAAGCAGTGGTCCACATTGAAAAGATCATATAAGGGAGATAAACTAAAATTAATATATGGATGTCTGGATGTCTGTACTTATGTGTGTGTGTGTGTGTGTGTGTGTGTGTAGAAATAACATAAAGCAGTTCAGAGAGGGAAGGACTTATTTTTCCCATATTGTAATATTTCTATACAATGCATTATTACATTTCAAATCAATACCTGAATTATATTGTTTTACTGTTTATAAAAAGTAACAATCAGTTTCCAGTGTAATTGTAATTTGTAATGTTAGAGTATTTAAAAAAAAAATATATAGTCATTTGTCTACTCTGATTAATTTGTTTTTTAATTGAGACTAATTAGCTGTAATTGATTTGATGATAATTAGTATTGTCCGTCTCTGGTCCCCAGCCTAAACGTGTCGCCGGGGAAACGAGGGGTGGCGGGTGGCTGGAGGCGGAGCTTAGCTAGGTGAGTGACACATGCAGACAGTTATCACGCAGCATGTGCTGTCTTAACGAGCTACTTAGCAATGCAAATTTGCTTAATTAGCACATATGTTGTTATTTAGGTGTTCTCTGTCTGAAAAAAAAAAATCTAATTAAAGACCAAAGAGCTAGTGTCTGGAGACAAGTTTGTGTGCATGTGTGTGTATGACTGTGTATTTAACAAAGCTTGTGTGTACGCCACGTTTTTCTATATATGTAAATATATTCATTATTATACACTTTTTCTTTGCACATTTTCTACTCTATGCTTGCATATTACAAGTTCAGGTTTTGGAAAATAACAGCCATAAATGATTCTGCTTCTGTCGTTTTTCTCTCTCTTTCTACTCCCCCACCATTCTCTCTCTCTCTCTCTCTCTCTCTCTCTCTCTCTGTCTCTCTGTGTGTCTCTCTCTCTCTCTCTCTCTGTTTCTCTGTCTCTCTCTCTCTCTCTCTCTCTGTCTCTCTGTGTGTCTCTCTCTCTCTCTCTCTCTCTCTCTCTGTCTCTCTCTCTCTCTCTCTCTCTCTCTCGCTGTAGGATGTGATGGTGGTAGGAGAGCCCTCTCTAATGGGAGGGGAGTTGGGTGACGTGGACGAGCGTTTGATCACACGCCTAGAGAACGAACAATACGACCCTGTCAACGGTCTCCATGATGACAGTCTCCATGACTACACCGACTCACCGACACTTGGAAACGGCAGCTCCTGGAACGGCCAGCACCCTAGCAACCAGGACAGTAAGCCTGATACCATGGCAATGCAGCAGTTGGAGTAATGTTATCTGACAGTGGGTAGCTATGGCAACGGTGCTGTCAAGGGATGGGGGGTATTTTCATCTATAGAGGAGAAATTGCTGGAGAGAGGTGTGTGTGCATGCTTGCGTTTATGTTGGTGTTCCATACTTGAGACATACAGCTTCAACCATTTAGTTTAAGTATTCCAAAAAATGAAAAAATGAAAAAAACAACAACTGCAAGCCTTGTAAATATACAGATCTATCAGTTCATTTCATATCAGAATTTTTCAGCCTTTTTTAAAGCTCAGTGGATGTCTCGGCTTCATTCTGTACCGTACTGTTTGGTTTCGCTACAACAACTTTGTTGAAAAAAGTCCCATTGTGAGCATAAATGCAGATATCTTTATTGTTCTAAAGTTTAATGCATATTGTAAAACACATGCAGATCTGTGCTGTTAGTTGTGTATTTTATGTATGGTTTTCAATCATTTGCATTAATAAAATGTGTTTGGTTATGACATCAGACTCTGTGTGTTTGGTTATTGATATCAATATAATAAATGTAAAAAATTAAATAATCGAGGGCACAGAGTGTTTTTATAGTTGTAATCTAAAAAGTGGCAAAGCTATGTTTTTAATTCTATGATGTTAAAGGGTTAGTTCACCCAAAAATGAAAATTAGCTTGTGTTTTACTTACCCTCGAAGCATCCTAGGTGTATATGACTTTCTTCTTTCAGACGAATCAAGTCGGAGTTAGATTAAAAATTGTTCTGGCTCTTCCAAGCTCTATCATTGCAGTCAGCGGGTGTTGCAGTTGAACAGTCCACAAGTCGTCAAATAAAGCACGCGCATTCATA
>NW_015638974.1:1349725-1364207 GCF_001515625.1 Sinocyclocheilus rhinocerous | reverse complement strand
GCGCTTTATTTGACGACTTGTGGACTGTTCAACTGCAACACCCGCTGACTGCAATGATAGAGCTTGGAAGAGCCAGGACAATTTTTAATATAACTACGACTGGATTCGTCTGAAAGAAGAAAGTCATATACACCTAGGATGCTTCGAGGGTAAGTAAAACACAAGCTAATTTTCATTTTTGGGTGAACTAACATTTTAATACCAAAATAAATAAATAAATAATAAATAAATAAATATCTGAATATTTCACCCCCTCTAGTGGTCAAAGAAATGTGGTACAAGTTCACCCTAAAATTTAAATTCTGTCATTTATTCATCCTCACATTGTTCCAAACGTATATGACGTTCTTTCTTTAATATATTTTGAGAAATGTTGGTACCCAAACAGTATTGGTGACCATTGACTTCCATTATATGTGAAAAAAAAAAAAAAAAATAATAATAATAAAATACTGGGACATTTCTCAAAAGAAGTCACACGGGTTTGAAACGACATGAGGGTGAATAAATAATGACAGAATTTTCATTTCTGTGTGAACTGCCATTTTAACATTTGTAAATGTATGTTGTTATATTATTTTGACACTGAAAAGTTGCTTTTCTGCTCTTGCTGCTCAACTCGAGGGAAAGGGAAGTGTGCAGGAGCATTCTGTTCTGTTGTTGCTGTTATGTAAGAAGTTGTTTTGTTTATTGCATAATCCGAGTCATATGGAACTGAACGTGGCTTATTAAGTACCTCTGAAAACATCCCAATCCATATTTTAATGTTTCCGACTGGCAGAGCTGGGTAGTAAATGATTACATGTAATCTGGATTACGTAATCAGATTCCAAAAATTAAGTACTTGTAATTAGATTAAATTACATTTTAAAATACTCGTAATCAGACTACAGTTGCTATTTTATTGATTACATGATATTATTCACACAATAGCAATGAATTATTCATAATTTATATGCACTCAGAAAGTCTTCCAGTTTTGTGGACATTCACACAAAAAACAGTCACTAACAGGTGTCCAATTACACAGAAAACTAAGAGGCCACACAGCATCTGACCACTGGATTTACAAAATGATTTCAGTTTTAAGACATTTCAATATTGCATCAACAATTGATGAACACTAATTTATTTTTATTTGAATCATTCAGTGGTTATTTAACATGGTTTTGCGTGTTCACGGTTCACATGACATGCAGGTAAACAAATAAAATATTTCATCTTTTTTAGAAAGCGTGGTAACTCTTTAGTATAGGGACCAATTCTCACCATTAACTAGTTGCTTAATTATTAACATTTTGGCTGTTTATTAAGCACATATTCTGCATCCCTACACAATACCTAAACTTAACAACTACCTTAACTATTAATAAGCAGCAAATTAGGAGTTTATTGAGGCAAAAGTCGTAGTTGTTAATAGCGAGAATTGGTCCTTAAAATAAAGTGTGATGTTTATTTCCATTGTTGTTGTTATTTTAAAATGATTTATTTTCATTTTACATTTTTTATGACGTAATAAATTATTAGCTTTTCATTAAACTTACAAACTCCCTGCAGTTACTTCACGAACCCGTTTGAGAAACTTTGACTTAATGTAGCCTAATGTTTAATTCACTTCATTTTGTTAATAACAAATTAACAAAAAAATTGTATTTTTATAGCAATATGGTACAAGATTATACTATTTAAATCAATGTGATAAATGAGTTGGGTCAGAAGTAATCAAAAAGGAGTCTGATTATATTACCTAAAATGTGTAATGTAATGGATTACCTTACTAACCACAATTTTTGTCGTGTAATTTGGAATCAGTAATGGACTACAATTTTCAAATAATATACCCAGCTGTCAAAACGCCGTAAATTTGATTTTAGACCTATACTCTGAGAACTGTCCAAACTGACATAAGAAGAGTAAATTATTAAAACACAGTTTAGAGGGTTTGCTTGTATGTTTATGATATTTACCAGCTGCATTATGGGAATTGTAGTCATGCGTCGTGACGTAGGCCGTGACGCATGAATGTTGTGTCTGCGGGGAAGATGGCGGACTCAGTAGCGGCTGGACTTGCGGACGAAAACGAGACCGAAAATGAGGATAAGGAGAGGGAGAAACGACTCTTCAGCGGCGTCAGAAAGACGGAGGAACAAGCCGCCGCATCAGACCTCACAGAAACTCTGGGATTTTACGAGAGGAAGGCGAAATGCAAAGAGAGAAAGAGCAATGTGTCAGGTACGAGTGACAGACAGCGGCTCTGTACGCTGTTTTCAACCTACTGTATATAGACAGCATGTTTGGGCATCATGATAAACACATTAGGAAGATCTAGGTAGGCAATGTTTGTTTTAAACGTTAGAACGCACCGAAATACTGTCTAAATAGGCAGGGTTTGAAACAGACACACATAGAGCTGATTGCATCAATACTGTCTGAAGCATCATCAGTCACTAGTGCTTATTTAACGTTACCTTTAACGAGATCAGATAGTTGGGCGTCAATCGGTTTATTTAAAGGGACCGTAAATACCAGTGTGGCTCACGTGACCCATTCAGCCGCTTGTATAATGAGACTAACTTTAGAAGCACGAGGATCAAATCAGCTGATCAGGTGTGAAGATGTAAATAAAGACATGAGCTGCATCAGCATCTTCCCTGAAATCAGCCCCATCATTAAAGGCAGAGTAAGTGATTTCTGTTAGCCAATGTTGATATTTGAAATCACCAAAACAAACATGCCCCTACCCCAAAAGGGTCTTGCCCCTATTTTGATGCGCTTGCACTGGCATTTATTCAACAAATGGAAGGACACTGAACCTTCTATTCATAATAACCTCATATAACATATATTCACCATATATTAATAAAATTGCTAGTGTTGTTGAGAATAAAGCTGGTGTGTTGTCATAGATCTGTTTACACGAGTAGTGCTTAGAAACCATAACATAATAAGAAATATCATAAAACGTTGATTCATATTCATATTTGAATGTGTATGGAGCTTGTAACACTCCAAAGAGAAAGGAAAACTTGAAATCACATCATATGACCCTAATGCAATTTACATATTGTGTTCATGTTGTATTGCAAAACACTTTTGCTGCTGTTGAGGTGGCAAACAGTTATGTTGAAGTGTGAGTCGTAGATATAATTACGGAGGTTAATTGCAGATGTAATTAAATGCTTGTATTTTTTTTTTTCAATAAAAGTGCAGTGTAAAAGCATGTATATATAGACTCAGAGTAAGTACCAATTGATTAATTTAAATCTTAGTACATAGCAAATATAAAGTGGGTCCAAATTGTGATTTCCCTGCCTGGAAAAATTCATGTAAATGAATACGATCCAAATATAAGATCTCATACGTATTTAATTGGCTATAAAAATGTATATTCATCTTTATAAAATAAAACAATCCTTATTAATGCCTGGAAAAGTCATAGAAATTCATTGGAGGAAACCTGTATATACAGATAATGGGACTGAAAAACCATATACAGTGTTTTAAAGCTATGGTTATTGAAATATTAACTTAAACTCTCAAGGGGTACTTAATGTAAATATGTTTTGCCAAAAGGGGTTCAGTTGACAAAAAAAAGTTCCTGAGTTATATAGAACACAGGAAGCCAAAAATGTATCCAAACAATCTCATTTTAATTGTACATAATATATGAAACAAGAGCCTCTTTTCTCTGTTGTTCCTTTTTCTTGTCAAAAGCTTGTAGACGTTGTCATGAACTCATGTTCACTGGATGATACATTTAGTCATTTTATCATACAACTCAGTTACAAGACACTTAAACACACAGCAGAAGCTGTTATCTCTCTAGCTCTCTCGCTCTTTCTGTCCACTCTCTGTTTGTTTTCCCATTCACTGTGTTCATCCTCAAGTGTATCCGTCTCTGTTACTGTTAAAAATAGAAATTAAGTACTATGTGTGTTGGCCACAGAACGCATTCACAATGTGTGCTGTTCATCTCAGGACGCTGTCTTGCCCTTATCACAACACATTTGGCCTTAGGTCAACATAAACATGCCCTAAAAGCAGTCCAGCGCTTTCTGTGCTGCTTAAATAGATCTTTTATGTCACTTAGCCGCCCTGTTGTAAATCAAGTGTGTACTACCATCATCACACAACAACTGTGTCAACGATGTTCCTAATCAAATCACAGAACTTTTACTGCTGTAGTATTATAAACATAATGGGAAGAAAATGTGCTTATTGTGGATTTGTGAGAAGATGTAGTTTTTAGGTTTGGACAATGATGTCCACATCTGGAAAATCTGGGATTTAAATTTAAACTTTAAATGTAAACAAAGGTAAAAGTTTAGAAAAATGCAAAATAAAAAATTTTGCTCAAAAACATATGCACATTATCTCTACTCGAAAGAAAGGGCTCTAAATTAATAAACAGGGAGCCTCAGCATTTTGTTTTGTTTCATTTCGGAAACATTCCGGAAATTTTGGAAACTTTCCAGGATTTTTTGGAATATTCCAGGGATTTTTGGAAAGTTTCCAGAAATTTTCCACCCCTTTGCAACCCTATTACAAACACTGAATTATTTTAGTGTTACAGTGAACACAGCATGAGTACTAAATTAACCTGCCATTTAAAACAGGTTTTAAAATAGAGCACAATAGACAGTAAATTACTAATTCGTTTTATTAGTAAATGATCAGAATTATCTAAAAATTAAAATCTACCATCTTATATTGGGAAAACTAAATTCTAAAATCCAAATTTATTTTTAAAACAAGTGGACTTAAACTTCTGAAACCCACTTTAGGTTACAAAAAAACTCTGTATTTTTATAGCGGAACATGATTTATGCTGTGTGTATATGAGAGAAATGGACAGAGGTTTATGCTCGTACACTTGTTTATTCAACCTCTTTCTTTCACACACTCATGTGTGTTTACAGGATACAGGATAGTGCTAAATAATGAGTAAATTGCTTTCATTGTGCTGGCCTACGCATTCATGTGTGTGTTTATTTGTGTGTCTGTGTGCAGATCCCTCTCTGGTGAGGTTTATCAGTGCTGAGTTGACTAGAGGATATTTTCTGGAACACAATGAGGCCAAATACACCGAGCGGAGAGAGAGGGTCTACACCTGCCTGCGTATCCCGAAAGAACTGGAGAAGGTACCAAACACAAATGCATAAAACTACAATAACTAAGTAAAATAATACATGCACTCATCTCTTCAGCGCAGCATCCTTTATTTCACTGTGCATTAAAGCTGATGTGTTTGATTTATCTGCCACCAAACAGTATTACAAAAAATGAGATATATGTATTATTAATGAAAAAATATTTTATGAACACATTTGTGTCCCAAACTCACTCCATTGGTTGTTGTGTCAGGGTTCTTAATAAATAGAGTGATATTTTTATAGCACCACAGTGCTTACGTTTACTTTTTTGTAAAATGTTAAACAAATTTAAACTCAAATATAAAAATATAGATTATATTTTCAATATAGTTTCATTAAGATTATAGATTAATTATACTGTAAATATAATTTAGTATTTTTAATAATATTTATTAAAACTTAAAAATTTATTTATTTTGTTTTATATTGTTTTAACAATTTAAATTGTATGACATTATTTCTGATATTGAAGGAATGGATTAGTGATGTGACACAATTATGTCACATAACTTAATTTTTATCAAACCTAACATTATGCATCTCAAGGCTGTATATATGGTTGGATCAGGAGGGCAAGATTTTCTGTGAATAATGACTTAAATTTCAGTCTGTTCTTCACACAAGGCTATAACATACATGACAAATAGTGGATAAGTTTATCTACTACTTTCATGAAACTTAATGGTGCTTTTTGTCATATCGGAGCCTTTGAAGTCAGTTATAGCACATCCAGGACTATAACTGATCTCTCTTGTTCTCTCTCCGTAGCTGATGATGTTTGGGTTTTTCCTGTGTCTGGATGTGTTTCTGTACGTGTTCACTCTGCTGCCTCTCAGAGTGTTGCTGGCCTTGATCCGACTGTTGACACTGCCCTGCTGCGGCCTCAGGTAACGCACACGCTGTACTCGGAACATGCATGGAGGAATATTCCCAAAAGTAGTACTTTCGTAAGATTCTGATAATCTAACAGAATGAAAAAACATCTGAGCTGTCCACCTTTTTTTATACACATAAATACCTACACACACTTAAGTCCAAAATGATTGTAGTTGCTGTTCACTGTATATTCTTCTGCCTGCAGGGCTAGTATATGCCCCTACTGCAAAAAGAGCAGGTATGCAGAAAAAAATGACTGCAGCTGCTTTAAGCACACACACATGTGCTGATATGATTGCAGCGGCTGTGTTCAAACACACATTCACATGCACACACACACTAGGCTGCAGTTGCCATAGCTGTCTAATTTTGCACTGTTGTGCTTTGGTTTCACCCTGGACTACTAAAATCATCTGAGATCGTTCCCAGAATTCTCCTGTTCTCCTTTCAGTGTTTGAGGTGTACTTGCATGATCGGGCACAGGATGGCAGTGTGGTCACTTTCAACAAGTGATAAGAGGGGAAACAATGATTAATGCAATGCAATATTAATGTAATATGTTGTTGTTATTAGGTTGTAAAATGCATCTGAAAATGGAAATTCAGTAAATTGTATTCAGTGCATGCATTAACGTATACTGAGTACATTTCTTACGTAGGAACGTAGATTTTATTTACAGTAAGACTAAATAGTTATACATGCTGTTAGCACCCCAGTGTAAATACTAACACTGTGTGCATTTGTCTAGTAACAAACACTTTTAGAATAGTATATTAATATACACTGCCTTTCAAAAGTTTGGGGTCTGTAAGTATTTTTTTTTATTTATTAAATTTTATTTTTCCTAGAATGATTGCCAGGGCTGCATTTATTTGATCAAAAATATGGTAAAAAATAAGTAATACTGAAAAAATACAATCTAAAATAACAATTTTATTTTAATATATATATTTAAAAAAAAAAAGAATTAATAATTTTGTTTAGAATATAAAGCCATGAAGTCTAATTTTCTAAAGATTTATTTTTATTTTTATTATTATCGGTGTTAAAACAGTTCTGCTGCTTTATGTTTGTGGAAACTATGACAATAAAAAATGGAAAAGAACAGCATTTATTTAAAATAGAAATGTTTTGTGACATTATAAATCACTTATGTCACTTGTTGAATAAAAGTATCAATTTATTTGATTAAAACAAACAATCTGACCCCAAACTTTTGAAAGGTAGTGTATATGCTATTATAATAGTATAAAAGTGCATTTTTTAATAGCTCAGATTTACACAAAAATACCAATGCACATGATTTACCCGCCAGGCACTCTGACGTAGTCAGATTAGCATTTTTGCCAGCTATTTATGTGCAAATAGCTATGCTATGTGCCTGTGCCATTTACATCTATAGCAAATAGTCACTTAAAATACGATTCTTGAGCCTGTGAATGTAAAGCTTGCTGTATTGTTCTTGTCAGTAATCCACTGCAATGGATTGCTACTATTGGTCTCTCTAATTACATTTTCATTTTCAGATTTCAGCATATTTATGTAAATCATTATGTGTCATACCAAAATAATCAATCATGAATTGTTACCAAGTTTCATATTTAATAATGACACATCGGATCAATTAGTAAAACTCGTAATGGAACTGTTTTAAGATTGAGCTTATAATTTCACAGTTTTTATAAATATTTTAATTATAGTTAAATGATCTCAAAATAATTTAACAGTTCAGAATTAAAATGAATAATTTAGCAATTTAAATAAAACAATACTAAATGTTTCAATACTATATGTGACCCTGGACCACAAAACCAGTCATAAGGGTAAATTTTTCGAAACTGAGATTTATACATCATCTGAAAGGTGAATAAGCTTTCCATTGATGTATGGTTTGTTAGGATAGGACAATATTTGGCCGAGATACAACTATTTGAAAATCTGGAATCTGAGGGTGCAAAAAAAATCTAAATACTGAGAAAATTGCCTTTAAAGTTGTCCAAATGAAGTTCTTAGCAATGCATATTGCTAATCAAAAATTAAGTTTTAATATATTTACAGTAGGAAATTTACAAAATATCTTCATGGAACATGATCTTTACTTAATATCCTAATGATTTTTGGCAAAAATCAATAATTTTGACCCATACTATGTATTTTTGGCTGTTGCTACATTATATCCCAGCGACTTATGACTGCTTTTGTGCTCCAGGGTCACATATATTAGAAAACTGATCTCATAACATCTGTCTGTGGGTCATTTACACTGCTGATCTTGTGTTGTGAAATCTTTAGCATGATGCACGTACCACTGAGTGTGTGACTCAAGATCACTAACCCAGTGGCTGTGTGTGGAAGAAGATCCTACTAATAGAAGAACTAAAAGAAGTTCCATTGCGTAATTCCAGATGTCTATGGAGCCAATTTAACCAGAAAATGTTTTTTCTTGTGTGTGTATGTATGTGTATGTGTGTATTTGCAGTGGATCTCGTATCTTGCAGCCCGCTCAGGTGTGTGATGTTCTGAAGGGTGTCATTATGGTTCTGTGTTATTTCATGATGCATTATGTGGATTATTCCATGATGTACCACATGATCCGGGGTCAGTCTGTCATAAAACTCTACATCATCTACAACATGCTGGAGGTACAGTATCACATCACTCACATTTGTTACTATTATATTAGCAGTAGCAGAATGAACACTCTCTCTTTTTCTCCTCTAGGTGGCAGATCGCTTGTTTTCATCTTTCGGTCAGGATATTCTTGATGCTTTGTACTGGACTGCCACTGAACCTAAAGAGAGGAAGAGAGCTCATATAGGAGTCATCCCACATTTCTTCATGGCTGTTCTCTACGTCTGTATCCTTCACACTAGCTCTGTTTCAAATGCCAATTTGGATGTAAGTAAGGAGCATTTTATGTAGATTTAAAGAATTAAATATTCAAACTAATTCAAATGATAATAATACATTTTCATGTATTCAATATATAGTATAATTGTAAAATTAATACTAAAATCGAATACACCAATAAATACAAAATTAAAGTTCTGCATGGAATCTATCTAATGACTTTAGTGCTGTCAAACGATTAATCACGATTAATCGCATCCAAAAGAAAAGTTTTTGTTTACATAATATATGTGTGTATACTGTGTATATTTATTAAGTATATATAAATACAAACACATGCATGCATATATTTAAGAAAAATATGTTATGTTTATATATTTATGTATAATATAAAATATAAGAATATAAATATATAAATGCATATACATGTAAATATTTTCAAAATATATACTGTATGTGTGTATTTATATATACATAATAAATAAACACAGTACACACACATATATAAACAAAAACTTTTATTTTTGATGCGATTAATCGTTTGACAGCACTAAATGACTTTGAAACTGCTCAATGTTATTTTTAAATTCATTTTTTACGGTTTAATTTAAATTCAAGTTTTGTGTCATATTTGACATATTACAATCAGTCATAGGTTATAACTGTCCTTAATTAATAATGCAGTTCTGCATGCCATTCTGATTATGGTTCAGGCCACCACACTGAACGTGGCTTTCAATTCACATAACAAGTCGCTGCTCACCATCATGATGTCTAATAATGTGAGTACAAGCACAGCTAGCATGCCAGTAACATTAAATTAAATACACTCCAAATGACATTAATCTCTGCATGTTACATTATGCAAGAACAGAAACATTTTGTAGGGTCTATACTGATGTATGTGTTTTTCTCTGTGTAGTTTGTTGAGATCAAAGGAAGTGTATTCAAGAAATTTGAGAAAAACAACCTCTTCCAGATGTCCAATAGCGGTAGGTCCATATATAATTAGCAAATGAAAACATGTCTGTCTCAACTTGTCACCGATGAATTGTCTCACTGTTACTTTCTGTCTTTCACACTATAGACATTAAAGAAAGATTTACAAACTACACACTCTTACTAATCGTCTGTCTCAGAAACATGGAGCAGTTCTCCTGGAATCCAGGTATCTCTAGTTAACAGCTGACGCATTTCAGTGTGTGCATATACATGACATTGATGTGTGTATTAATCATTGATTATTGGTCACAGATCATCTATGGGTTTTGTTTCCTGATGTTTGTATGGTGATCGCCTCGGAGATTGCAGTGGACGTTGTCAAACATGCCTTCATCACCAAGTTTAACGACATCACGGCAGATGTGAGTTGCATGGTATACCAGCCTCAAAATACTGGCAGTACCATAGTATTCTTCAAACGGTAGTATCGTAAATACGGTATTTAAGTAGCTACCAGGATATGCATTATACCAGGATTTTTAGCTTAACCAAAATGTGGAAAAAGACGTTAAGGTGTCCGCATCAAAAGAAATTTACAAAAGTGATTATATGTCCATTGAAAGCACATTAAATGTAAGTAAAGTGTCTACTTTTAAGGTTCCAAATAAGTTTTTGGAGAATAAAATGTTAAAATTTGGTTGAAATAATGTTACATTGTCGGAAAAACAACAACAATTTAAAGCAGTATTACACTTGTTTTTATGCTTAAACCCTTTTTCGTCTTTGACCCATGTACATGTGCAAGTTTGGCTTAATATTGTAAAAACTATAATATTGTGAAATATTATTACAATTTAAAAGAATTTAGATTTTTTTTGTGCAATATTAAATACAAATAAATAATAATATTTAATAATATAAAAGTGAATAACAAAAATCACATCCATACAACATGTATCATCATACTACTTGTTATCGTGACACTTCTGCTGGTATTATACAGTTGTAATTGTGATTAAAGGGATAGTTTACAATTTCGGGGGAAATTTTCTGTTAAGATATTGAGAAAACTTATATGAAGCAGTGTAGGTAGATAAAAAGAGCATTGGATGAACTATCATAAAATGAAGTCCTGTAACTTAAATGCATTAGTGATGGAGGGCTTATTTTAAAGGGAAGGTTTGTAAGCGTTACCTAATGCTATTGAAATGACAAGACACTAATATGCATACGTTTATCTAGAAAACAACGTGAGAACTATGACATGACCTATTTATTTAAGCCAAAGTGCTCCCCCAAGCGCAGATACTGGACTGTTCTTTCTTGTCTGAAAAACAAAAACCTCTGTCCCAGTCGAAAGGAAGTCTTTACAAAGAGAGACGGGTTTCCTTTGGGAGTGTGTCTGAAAATCAGCACCGCTCTCAGTGTCTTGGATAACCCTGACAGATCCACTGACCCAGATCTATCAGCGCACACAGAGCCAGCAGTGGAAAGGTTTCACGGATTCTGTCCAGTACAGAGCCCCTCTACTCTCTACTCATAAGATGAACGATAAGTAGGGATGCACCGATACCATTTTTTCAGAACTGATCCGATACCAAAAATTCTGAGTATCGGCCGATACGAAAACTTTAGGTGCTTTATAATGTTTTTGTGCCTTTTGTGGGGCTTAACAATTACACAGAATAGTATACGCACAATATCGGTCTCGTCTGACCGATACCTGATCCGGCAGAAAATGACAGTATCGGAACCGATACCGATAGTGAGTATCGGATCGGTGCATCCCTAACGATAAGTGCCACTACAAACTAAACAGTCCTTATACATGGGCCTGAAAGAGGGACAAGAGAAGGAAAAGATGAGAAAAGTAGGGGTGGAGCAGGTGAACTTAACTGTGGATGGGGGGTAGAGATGTAAGGACAGAAAGAGGAGTGTAGTTACTGGCAGGGATTAGAGACAGATCTGCTTAGTTTAGGCAGGAAGATTAGTGTCACAGCACACACATGCACACTTTTCTCTCTCATACAGCATCGTTTCTAGAGGTGGACACTATATTTATTTTGGGATAATTTTCAGCAATTGCACCATATTCAGTATACATCTTAATGTTTATGATTTTTGATTATTAAATTGCTCAAAAAGGGTGTCTTTAAAAAAAAAAATCAGAAACAGCATTTCAACCAAACTCTACTTGTTATTAAAGTGACATCATATGCCCATTTTCCACAAGTTGGTATGATTCTTTAGGGTCTTCATTAAATGTCTGCAACATACTTTGGTTAAAACAACACCCTTGTTACCTTGTCGGCTTTAACCAATTACTGAACAGATTATTAACAACTAATCATGGAACATTTCACCGAGCTCATGTCAGAGTGTTGAACATATGATGAAGATCGTTTTAAATGTAATGGAATCCCCAGAGTTGTGTGATTCATCGTAAATCTATTACAGAGATATAAAAAAAATAAAAATAAATCCAGTATCAATGTACTAGTTTGTTAGGTAAAATACAAATGCGTGTAAAATGCCATCGTTAACTGTCTTACATGAAGATTACGCCGTCATATTCCCATGAAATGATAAATGGCAAATATCACCAACACAAAACTTTCGTTATGTTTTATTTAGTTAGTTTTTAGTAAATACAAATGTGATCTGCTGTTTGTAACTATGGTAATGTAAGACCGCTACGCGAGCACCGCCTCAACTGCACAAAACGCCTCCACTACGAGACAAAGCGGCGATTCCGGCCCGTGTGAAATTGCCTTAACTTCATCGATTACTGAACCACAAGTCATCATTACTTGTAACTGTGTGTGTGTGTGTGTGTGTGCAGGTCTACAGTGAATACAGAGCAAGCTTGGCATTTGATCTGGTCAGCAGCAGACAGAAGAATGTAAGTGCATGTCCATTTTATCATATCAGAAACCCTTTTGAAGCAGAACCCTGAACATTTACGTCAATGTCAAATTATTTTAATTTCAAGAACTGGCTTGTCTCCTCTTGTTCATGGTTCTGATTACATTGACTTCATTTGAAGAGCATTTCATCCAGCTTTATAAATCAGATGCTGATATTTGTGTGTGTTTTCCAGGCATACACAGACTACAGTGACAGTGTGTCTAGGAGGATGGGCTTCATTCCTCTTCCTCTTGCACTACTGGTAACCTGCCTCCTTATTTCATAATAATCACAGTAAATCTATCGCACAGTGCAATGTAAAGGCAAGAACATAAATCCTTGCATTGTTTGCAATCATTTGAAATTCGTCATTTTGTTGCACTGCTCTTGTTAACACACATTACTGTCATATTTAAAGTCTGTGTAAAGGCAATTCAGAGAATTGTTTCTAAACATATTATAAATATTAGAAATGTAATGCTGAAAACACATTACAAAGACTGTGAACTATGTAGTACTGATTATGAAGCTATGCCTTCGTCACGTAAGAAGAGGTGGGTTAATTTTGTGAAGAGCCACCTTGATGGAGAGCTGAGGATCCCCACCAACACCCGCCTCTGCAGTGATAGTTTTACAAACTTTCATCGGGCACACCTGGGATTCACTGATAATCTGATGTTACTGGTGAATGGGGCCGAACACACGATCATTCAAATTTGCAATGCAATTTCAAGTTTTCATTTCTCTTTGGAGTGTTACAAGCTGTTCGTGAATAGATAAGATCCCTAAAGTTGCAAAGACTAAAGTCTCAAACCCAAAGAGATATTCTTTATAAAAGTTAAGACTTGTCCACGCCCTCCTAAAACGCCTCGTTTAAACACGCCCCCACATATCTACGTCACTGTGTGGGAAGCTTTGCATAACGCCGCCCAAATGTTCACAATAAAAAAGAAAGAAGGCGTAACTTTATTGTTGCTGCCACCGCCGCCACCATGTTGTGAAGACGCTGTGTGTTTCGTTGCGAAAGCGAAAATACTTAGTTTGGCCTTCTAAAAGAGGACACAACTAGAAATCAGTGGTTAAGTTGTATTTACAACACTGTTCCAGAACAGTTCAAACCAAATATTGAAATGTGTGCAACGCATTTTATGGAGGACTGTTTCCTGATCCTGGGAGAGTACTACAATGCCGGCTGTTCTGACTCACAGACTGTAAGTACGTATTTTATATTTAAAGAATTTGCCACTGACGATTCAAACGCGAAATTTGAGCAGTGTAGAGTAGCGCTTGTTGTTTGTAATTTCTCAGATCACAAATGCAGACATGGTTTTAAGTTTACGCGGCGCGATGCAACGCAAAGTGTAAAAAGACAGTATAAGTCATTATAATCCGTAATTATGTCCCCACTGGATGCAACAAATGCCTCGATTATAATGGTTTTAATGTTTTTGTCTCGTCGCTCCGGCCGGACACAGCATCACAGTATGGTGAGGGGCGTAACATTTCCATCACACGCTTGAGGTATTCGGCCAATCACAACGCACTGGATAGCTGGCCAATCAGAGCACACCTCGCTTTTCAGACCGATGAGCTTTGTAAAAATCGACGCGTTTCAGAAAGGCGGGGCATAGAGGAGAAACAATAATGTACAGTATGTGGAAAATAATGTGTTTTTTGAACCTTAAACCGCATAAACACATTTCATTACACCAAATACACAAAATAATGTTAATTTTAGCAACATCATATGACCC
>NW_015638974.1:1333403-1349182 GCF_001515625.1 Sinocyclocheilus rhinocerous | reverse complement strand
AGAACGATGAGCTTTGTAAAAATCGACGCATTTCAGAAAGGCATACACATACAGTATGTAGAAAAATTATGTTTTTTTAACCTTAAATCGCATAAACACATTGCATTACACCAAATACACAAAATAATTTTCTTTTTAGCAATGTCATATGACCCCTTTAATATTGCTTTACACAGACTTTAACACTATAAGTAAATCTTTCCTTTTAGTTTCATTAGCTATAATTTTCAATACTTTTAAAGCCATTTACCATGAAGGTACTGTGAAGTGTGTTAATGAAGTATTACAGTTATGCTCATGTAGTATGTGGTTGACAGTTGATCCGAGTGGTGACCAGCTCTGTGAAGATCCAGGGATCTCTGTCCATTGTGTGTGTTGTGCTCTTCTACCTGGGGTATGAGCTCACTTTTTTTATATATATATATATATATATAAATACATTATATTTTAATAAATATACACATTTAATTTAAATAAATAATATTTTATTTAATTGTTCTAAATGTTTAAAATTTTTTAATTTATCTATTTTTTATTTTTTTTGGATCACTATGATTTTCTTTAAAGAAATGTATACTTTAACTCAGCAGGCAAGAACATAAGAACATACATTAAATTGATTAAAAATGACAGTAAAGACATTTATAATGTTACAAATGATTTCTATTTCATATAAATAAAGTTCTTCAAACTTTATTAATCAAAAGAAACACTGTATTTACATGCTTCATTAAGCAGCACAACCATTTCCAACTGGGATAATAATAATAATAATAATAAATGTGTTTTTAGTACTAGAGTAATGGCTGCTGAAAATTCAGCTTTGACATCATAGGTATAAATTACATTTTAAAATATATTATAATAGAAATCAGTTTTTAATTGCAATAATATTTTACTGTTATTCCTCTCTGTTTTTACTCTTAGTGAACATAAGAATCTATTTTCAAAAATGTAACTGATCCCAAACGTTTGAACAGTAGCATAAATGATCTGAATGTTTCGCTGAGCCTGTGTTTGTGTGTGTGTGTTTATTCAGTATGATCACCCTGAAGGTACTGAACAGTATTATGTTGTTGGGGAAATCCTGTATGTACGTGAAAGAGGCCAATATGGAGGAGAAGCTGTTTCAGAATCCTCCCTCTGCAGCTCCCAGCAGAGCGTCTAGCAGAGCCCACCGAACCAAACACACACGAGAACCAGCAGGTAACACGCACACACACACACAACAAACCCTGATAATAGAGTGATCAATAGGGTCAGTAGATAATAGAGTCTTATATATGGTAGAAAAATTAGGACAAATGTCTTTGAAACAAAAAAAGCATGCTGAATTGCACTAACTGAAAAAATAATGCATTGCATTAACAGTGCTTGCATTTTAATGCCTTGTATTTTCAGGGCTATAATTTCATCTGTCATTATTTGTCTTCCATACTTATAAAGGTTTTATTCTCACTAACCAATTGCGTCCACACCCATCTGAAGGTGAGCCAGCGGAGGAGGGCTTGTCTGCATCAGTCACCACTCAGCCCAGCCAAAGTGACGAATGCCCCGCCCCTCAGCTCCACACCAGCCAATCAGATCAGTTCCTCACTACACCAGATGAATCAGAAGAGAAAAGCCTTATTCAGGACGATACCGAACTTAAACACAGGGCGCCCAAAAAAGACTTGCTGGAGATTGACCGCTTTACTATCTGCGGTAACCGTATCGACTGACATTGATATGCACCCTCATGTGTAAGAGTGACGCCGGGTATGCACTGAAATGCCCGCCCTCTCTGCTAGCTTGATTTTGTTTGACATTTGAGCTCGTTGGATTGGGACAGCGAGAAACTGCAGGATATTTATTAATAAGTGATGCACCTAATTTATTTAAGACTTAAACACAGACAGTCACACACAGTTTTACCCGTCTGGAATCCACCCAGTGAAGTTTTCAAGAGGCTCGAGATCACCAGCGGAGGTCATCTTTGGACGGCGGGGGAGATCTTGGTCCGATGGTCACTGTGCTTACCTTTCAAAGGAGGCATCAAATGAAGAAAATGAGAAAAGGGATGGATTATATTCCTAAACTACAGATTCTGAAGATTCCATACATTTCTGGAACAAAATAGGATGCAAATACTCCAAAAATGTAATATGCAGTGCTCCAAAACAAATGTTAAAAATTCTATTTGAAAGTGTCCCTTCATCTACAATTCTCAAATTCCCTCAAAGACTTTTAGTTTGAAATATCACCATGTTCATTGTCAGTCAGATGTGTTACGCAGATTATTTTTTTGTATCTTTGAGACAGCAGGCTAAAATACCGTATCACATGTTTAATTATTTATATTTTTAAGACAGTTGCTCATTTATGACTAAATGACTAAATTTCAGTTTAAAGACAGGGTTACCAATGACAAAATTTTAAAAAAAAATGTTTTGCATCGTTTGAGGTAATGACCTTTTTAAAAGGCCATTGTGAGTAAGTGATACTGCGATGAAACGCATGCCTGTGATATTTGGATTGAATTAAGCACTGCATCTGAATGAAAGGATAGTTGATTATTGCAAGATAGTCGCATGGAATCAGAAAACTGAATCAACTTCAGTAGCGTAATGTGTTTTGTTAAAATGAAGGAATGAAATATTTTCCATTTAAGGATGGAAAGTCTGTTTTTTCCCCCTCAAGCGTTTATTGCACAGAGAGTAGCGTATCAGATGAACGATCATACATTGATGCTGATGCTAAATAGTCAATTACCAACATTCCAAACGTCAGAATCTTGACCAAAGCAAAGCTGAATTTACAGCCTTTTGCTAATATCTTGGGTGTATATTTAAAAAATAAAAAAAAAGGCCTGTTGACCCCAAATAAACAGTTTTTATAGGTCAATGAGCATCAGAGTCCAGTAATGTAAGATATGAGTCAACGTTTCAGAATAACCAACTTATCAGTTAACAGTCACATCTGTGAATGTCCACGATCAGTAATATATGCCCATGCATCATGTATAGTGCGTTATCATCATAGACAATAATTTTTTGTACATTTGATTTGCATAACAGACCACACTGTCTTAAAAAAAAAAAAACTTTTTGTAAACCACTAATGTCTCTTTGTAGTGCTGGATGTCAGAATTTAAGTTTTTGTTTTCTCTCTCTCAGTAATGACAACTTGTTTTGTTTTTTCTGTTTATTGTTTATTTTTGACTGCTTTTGGAATTTGTATTTCTTGTATTACAAATGTGTGGCTATCATCATGGTGACCATGGTGGCATGGTTGTATTGTGTAAGGTGCTCAGTTTTTTCAAAAACAAAAGGTTGTTTGATTTTAATTATCATTTAGGAAGATTATTACGTGAAAATATCAACTATGCCAAGGAATTGTTTACCCTCAGTTATCAAACTAATGCAAACTCACATTTTTCGAAACCTTTTCAGAAGCATTCACTTGACTTAAACTGCCAAAATGATATCAGCGAGCATTTCTCATTGTTTTTACATTCGAAACACTGATGTTAGAAATACTTCTGCTTCTTTTTGAAAGAAAGAGAGCATTTTAAGCAAATGTTTGGTTCTGTTGTGCTTCTCAGTGTAACTGCCTGTGCTTTCCCGGAGGTTCAGTCACCTTTTGGCTCTTGAAATAAGGCTGAAGTTTGGCTGTGCTGGATATGGATCAGTACTGCTTGATTGAACCTTTCTAATTCATACTCGTATCCATTTATTTGGAAAAACATCAAGATCCAGTCATCCCGTTCTTTCCACACTGCTGGACTTCACTGCTGTTTTCTCTCACTGGTCAATATCAGTTTGTTGTTTTCGGTGTGTTTTTGTACCCATATCGGCTTCAGCCTGTAGAAACTGAAGAGGAATGACGATGTCAAATCATATGGTGTGGGATGTTTCAGAGACAGAATTGGGGAGAGGAATCAGGGCATTGTGTTAATTAAAGTTTTGTTGTTTTGTACCTTGTTGTTGTGGTTGTCATTTGTTTAGGGTGGAGCCTTAATATGCATTTTCATGAAGAATTATAATCTTCTTATTATTACTATATTAGTTTAAATGGCACCAAGTGAGTCAGGACACCCCTAAACATCACATGCACAGCTAAAAACAAGTCCAGACCGAATTAATTAAATCCAACCACTCCGACCCCAAGCCAAAAATAGTCACCTAAAGATTATGTAACGCTAAACTGATCTGTGCTAAAACCATAGAGATCTAAACACTAAACCGATTGAGATTTTGACTTGGAATGTGTGTAAAATTAGATAACAGAATGAATGAATACCGCTATGAGACAAAGTCTATTTAAAACCGGATTAGATATCTCAAATTCTGCTGAGCTGATGTACAGTGGAGTTCAAAAGTCACTCTCACGTTTTCATTATATTTCTTGTAGTTTGCTCCCCATTTGCTTTAATAACTAGCTCTCCCGCTTAAATGAACAAAACATACTCATTCTCACAAATTTGCTTATTCATTTTGCTCTGTGATCTAAAAACAGTGCATGAGCTTATATTTGAAAGTGCATAAAATATATTTGAAATATAGAATTTGAATAGATAAAATAATTATATAAATTATTATATATATAAAATAATGAGAAATATATATATATACACACACAGTATGTATATATATATAATTTTTATACTATTTTAATCGTTTCTTCAAATATTTAAAAATTCTAAGATATTGTTTATAAACAGGTTTAAATTAGATTTTGACTCTTCAACCGCACCGTATATAGTGAGGGTATGATACATAATATTAAAAAAATAAAACAATCTGATTTTTTTCTTTCTTTTTTACATTTTATATAAGATCTGTTATAGTTTAAAAGACAGTAACAGTTGTGTTTATGGATGAAGACCAGAAGAATTTAATCCTTATTTTGTACTAATTTACTGATCATGTAACTTTAAAATGCTCTATCATACCCTTTATCTTTGTTTTCTCTTTTTCTGTCCTTCTGTGATGTGTGTGTGTGCATTGAGTTTGGTTGTGATGTCTGACATGATACAGATTGTGGCCTCTTTCTACGTCTGTCTTTCTCTCACTCTCTGTCTCTGTTTATTGGTATTCATGTCCATGCACACACGGCTGCACAGAGGCTTTTCAGCTGTTCCAAATGTAGCTGTGGGACATTTCAGTGAAGAAGACCATCAGCTAGTGTCTTGGCAGAGTCCGGATTTGCTGCTTTTCTGCTCATTTGACTTGTTGACTGTGTGAAAAGAGAACATTGCTGTGTATTTCTGTAAACAATGACTGTTAGTTAATAAAGTTGTGACCACTAAGTTACTGTATCATCATTCTTTGACTGTTGAGTCTGATAACCAGTATGTCTAAGAATTTTAAATATTCTGTGGAGTACATAAATATAAAAAGATAAAATATTTCATAAATGGATCTATGCCTATATTGTAGTATATAGGATAGGATTTACAGCATATGGTATGTTTAACATCCAATTCAACTGGTTACACTTTATTTTAAGGTCCAATTCTCGCTATTAACAAACCATATACTGTATGACTTTTGCCTCAATAAACTCCTAATTTGCTGTTTTGTTAATAGTTAGTTGTTAAGTTTAGGTATTGGGTAGGATTAGGGATGTATAATATGGTTATGCAGAAAATGTGCAGAGTTAATAGTGATCATTAGTGCCTATACTACACTCTAAAAAATGCTGGGTTAAATACAACCCAGTGCTGGGTAAAATAGGGACAAACCCAGCAATTGGGCTATTTTGACCCAGCGGTTTGATTAAATGTTTAACCCAACCTTCTGGGTAGTAACCCAAATTGCTGGTTCAAAACAACCCAATTGCTGGGTTTGTCCTATTTTACCCAGCACTGGGTTGTATTTAACCCAGCATTTTTTAGAGTGTTAACATTAAACTTATGAAATTATGAATTATGATTAAACAATGTGTGATCATTTAATTGTAATGATGCTGTAGTTAATTTGAATTGGTTCTAAGTCAATCAATCAATCAATCCAGAAAAAGGCATGATAAAACATTGGGGAAAAAAAAAAGTTTTGAGACATAATAACTAGCAAAAACAGTAAAACTGAAATCTGTTAATCCAAGATGAAATATACGTTTTAACAAAAATCAACTCCTGGGGCAAAACAGTGTATGAAGCTATAGAAGCTATTTATCACTTGGCTCATATCTGCAGTTATTCACAGTATTGTCGATTTGGAATTGTGTGCATTGTGTTAAGTGCTGTAGGTTATTTCAGCTTCTTCCACACAGGAAAGGAATGACAAACTGCTTTGAGTGACTTGGCTTGACTCACTAGACGTGATTTCCCTCTAAAGCCATCTCCAGTGCTAGTGCACTGCAGAGCAGACAGAAGAGGAGCGCACAGAGGTCAGACAAACACTCAGCTCATCCTGAGCTGTCCAGACCGGAGGGATGTTTACCATGAAGATATCAAAAGGAAGCGGGGAATAAACGCACCAGCTGGAATATATATTTTTGCATTATTATTTTTTTTTTTTTTATGTGTCTCGGGTAATTATTTTCTAATATGTATTTTTGATGTCGAGGACTAGAGAGCATTCCAAACAAACATACTTTTATCTCACTTTATCTCTCCTCCACTTTTCGTTCCCTCCCGTTATTTATCAAAATCTCCCCGCGTAAAGGACTGATAGGCATGTGGTGGAAAGTGGGGCTCGTGCTGGTGATGTGCTCGGGTCTCACGAGCAGCGAAGCCCGAGAGGAGCACCGGGATTCGCCTCCGCGCAACACGATGCTCAGAGCGCCCGTGGAAACGCTGGACTTTGGCTTCGTGCCGTCGATGGTGTACGAAACGCACGCGTATTATGAACCGGGTCCCATCGGTATTGTTTTCCACATGGTCCACGCGTTTCTGTACGTGGTTCAACCAAACCCTTTCCCCAAAGGTGAGATGCACACTGGCTTTGAAAACGCGCAAAAGTTTTCCACATTCTTGCGCGCGTATTTGTGGGTCAGTTTCACATGGCAAACGTCCACATGTACTTACAGAAGTGTGATGTAGACTTCAGATTGATGAATACTGCAGGTGCATGCTTCAGTTAGTATGAGATGAAGGAGTTCTTATGGCAAGCCGTTTTAACGTTTATTCCTTAAACCTACCTATCTTTGGTAACACTTAAAGTAACACCTTGGTAACATTTCAAGGTGTCTTTGTTACAGTGTAATTACACAAATAAAGTACTGAGTAATATTTATTAACAACGTATTTACTAAACACTGAAAGTAAGTGGTGTAGAATCAATTTTCAGTCAGAAGTAGCTAGTACATTTCACAATTATATATGAAGAAACACAACAAGTAACACATTGAATTAAATGTGGGATTTTGAAATAAAAAGAATTAAATAGTGTTTTTGTAAAACATACACCAGTAATCTTTGTTTTAGGGTTAGTTGCATGTAAATGTGCAACACATGTCATACAGTGTTATTGATAGTGGCCAATTTATTTTATTTAGTAATCTAATAGTTGCTAGCATGTTTTTAAATTTCACTTGCTATTCATTATATACGAGTAGCCCTGCTTATTGCAGTAGCGACTTATATGTATTCAGTTGCTAATAATAATATGTATAAAATTATTTCTTTGCTACTAACCATTAATCAAGTAGTGATAACAATTCCATTGTTCCTGGTAACAAATGGCTACTATTAACATTACTTGTACTGTTTATTTGATATTAGTGGATTTGTAGAAAAGTAGACATGAAACACTAGTATCTCATTTGCTACCTTTAACAACCTGTAAATGAACAAATTAATTGAACAGGTGTTCCCTACTAGAATAAGTACTAGTGTCTAATAAATTTTTACACCAATGATCAATAATGAAAATGATTATCATGCATGACATTACTATTTAATTAAAATTTGCTATCAATTTTACACAAACATGTCAAAAAAGTAAAAGAAGTATAAGCTGTGTAATGCCATTCTGTTTACATTAATCCGAAAAAAAGGTCTTATTTTGTGATTGGTTACAGTGTAATCAAACATGCACAATGTAGCAGTTTCTTCCGGAATGGACCAGAACACAGGGTCTTTAGACAGAGTCTTTACCTATTCAACTATAACTATTTTTAACCAGACACGCAACGGTTAGTGGCAAATTCAGTCAAGCCAGTCAGAGTTAAGGAAGAGCAGAGAGATGTGCAGTGAGAAAATATGATGACATATGTTTTGATTTTGCTATTTTTGTAATTTTGTAACAGGGCAATAATAATAATAATGGATATCCAATAACAGTTAGACGCAAAGGTATGATTTACATAGACACATATATTTAAACAATCTGCACTACTAACATAAAAATGAATACTAGTAAGATTTAAGGAATAAATGCTAAATTGGCTTGCCATAAAGAAATGAATTGAAAATATGTGATATGATGTATATTATTATGCCTGGCTGGCTCATGATTTACTGTCATCCATTTGCTGTCTGAACCTGCAGAAAGTATGGATATATTGGAATGGAAATGATTACTATTCACCGGATAAGACTGCACTGGTTTTGTTACTGTACTGTTTGTAGTAACAGTACAGTCTGACTACTAATAGAGTTCATTAATCTACAGATTTCCAGGTGTAATTCAAAAAGAAGAAGGTGTTTGGTTTATTCAATGAGGTAATGAGGAGTGCATAGAGACTGGAATTATGTAGAACTGTTACATTGCAATGTATAAGTGAGACTGGATAATTCACCCAATTTATCACAAGCCACATTTTTTATTGGGGCAGTTTGTCACATTTTATTGTAAATATCACCAATATTAATTTAAATGAATTGTTTTTTGCTTTACAATTCATTTATTTTTTGAAAAGTCAGTGATAGGCTGTTTAATGGCAAGTTCCACTGTGACAACTTACCCTACACTTTAACTTTTTTATTATTATTATTTTTTTATTTGTCAAAGCTGTAAATGAAACTAACATTACTGGAATACGTTTTTACAAGAAAATAGTTTTCCAGTCTTCAAATTTTCCCATTTAATTCAATATTACTTGCTGTTTCTTTGTCATTATTTGTGACATTTACTACCAATTTCTATATGAAAATATAGAAATATATATATGGTTTCACCGCAATTTTTTTTCATTGATAGTATGACAACATGCAACATTATTGGCAGTAATGGTGGAAATATTTATATTGGTATATGCCTACATATACCATGCATATATGTGACCCTGGAGCACAAAAGCAGTCTTAAGTCGCTGCATGGGGTATATTTGTAGCAATAGTCAAAAATACATTGTATGGGTCAAAATTATAGATTTTTCTTTAATGCCAAAAATCATTAGAATATTAAGATGATGTTCCATGAATATATTTTGTTAATTTCCTACCGTAAATATATCAAATCTTAATTTTTGATTAGTAATATGCATTGCTAAGAATTTCATTTGGACAACTTTAAATATTTTGATTTTTTTGCACCCTCAGATTCCAGATTTTCAAATAGTTGTATCTCGGCCAAATATTGTCCTATCCTAACAAACCATACATCAATGTAAAGCTTATTTATTGAGATGGTGTATAAATCTCAATTTCAAAAAATTGTTTGAAAAAACAAAAATTGTGGTTTTGTGGTCCAGGGTCACATATATGGTATATGCCTACACAGAAATGAAATTTCAAAAATAAACCTTGAGTAAAAAGTGTGACAACTAGTCCCAGTCTATTTAAGGTCAGGCTGTTGGCAGGTGGATTTCTGTGTGAGGTCAGCATGTTGAGCATAGAGGAGCGCTTGTGTGTGTGTGTGTGTGTGTGTTTAGAGTACAACAGGATTGCATGGTTAAGTCTCTGCTGCCTAACCAATTAGCCGATCTGCTGTATGAGTCACCTGCCCAATCAGGTAAGCTGATAATCTGAGTGCAATATGCTCCAAAGGTACACGCAATGCTCCTGACAAAACTTACAACCCAAAAACAACCATTTTGCAAAATTTCTGACTTTAAATCACAGATTTGAATGAAAAACAGCACATTTTAAGAATTAGGATCCCATTTTTAACCATGTGTTTGTTGATTAAGAGACAGAAACACATCAAACACAAGCCACAAACAGATATTATTCCCTCTGCAATCTCTTTAGTACCGCTAAATCATTCTTTGCAGATTTGTAACTCTTGATTTTATAGAAAGGTACTCCTGATGTAGAGATGAGCCTGGATTACTGGATTAAACAGCAGTAACATGCACATTATTCAAGTTAAAGGCCTCTATATTTGTCTGCAACTCTTTTTCCAGATTAGTCACAGGTTTGAACACAGTTGGAGTGTGTTGTCTGTGAAGGAATAGATGGATTTATAATACAGCTTAATATCACGACATTCATTCTGTCATTCAGTCTGCGCTTTAATCCGGGGACTCCCTTCGTCTCAGCCCAGATGAAGCTTAATATCACTGATCACTGGATTTAAAAAAAGAAACTGCACTGTAATCGAAGCACAGGAAGATCATCACTCAGATATGACCCACTTATGCTATTTTATCCATTTAGTCAATGTGTCTTTATTTGTACTGTACTGTTGTGGAAGAGAGTCACCATTTTATTCATAAATTTATCGCCTATGTGCTTCATCTGCTTCATCTGTTCCCATGTATTTGAGTGGCTTGTTGGATCTGTAAGAAAAGGAGGGACGGAAGCGAGAGTGTGTGAAAAGGGGATTGAGGATTAAATAGGAGATGAATGGGGTTTGGTAGAAGAAGGGAGAAAAAGGGGAAAGAAAGCATTAGAGAGGGAGAGCGACCGCTGAAATGGCCAACAGCAAGACCAGTGTAAGAGGATTGACCATATGCCATTATAACCAGTGATACCCTTTCCTCTTCACACAGGACTTCTCTTGTTCGCTTACACACAAATGCACAATTTGAGATATCTCACACACAAATATCTGCCTGCATAATTCTATAGTCAAGTAATCAGTGTTGGGGGTAATGCATTACAAGTAACGCGAGTTACGTAATCAGATTACTTTTTAAAAGTAACTAGTAAAGTAACGCATTACTTTTTCATTTAGAAGGAAATATCTGAGTTACTTTTTCAAATAAGTAACTCCAGTTACTTTGTTTCCATGTATTGACTGACAGCTCTGGTGTTGCCATGTTGAGAGAAATCAGGAGTAAGTGCAGAGCGTTGTGTGTGAACATGATCTTACTGTAGATCATGTAATCTAGACTAAATATGAACATGTGTTTACTCATCTCACCTCCACAAAAACAGATTCAGTATTCCTCAAAATGAATAAAAACAGTCAAATACAAACTCAGAATATTATACAAACCTGCAATAATCCCTCTACTGTACAGACGTGAATTTACATTTCCTTCAGCCTGAGGCGTATTCATTTCACTTTTCTAAAGAAAGGGCTTTTATGTTTGTAAAAGAAGAACTTTTTTATATTAAAAACAAACAAGCAAGCCCTGCCCAGAATTAAAAAGTAACTCAAAAGTAACGTAACGCATTACTTTCCATAAAAAGTAACTAAGTAACGTAATTAATTACTTTTTTTAGGGAGTAATGCAATATTGTAATGCATTACTTTTAAAAGTAACTTTGCCCAACACTGCAAGTAATAATATAAGCACTCTCAACCATCCCATGGATCCCCCTAAAATATAACTGTATATTCTGCTTGTATGGACAGAAATTCTGACAACAGAAAATTATATTTGATCTATATATACTACTGTCCAAAAGTATGATTTTTTAATGTTTCATGTTCACCAAGGCTGCATTTATTTGATTAAATATACAGTAAAACAATGAAATTGTAAAATATCATTACAGTTTAAAATAATGTTTTCTATTTTAATATATTTCGAAAAATGTAATTTATTCCTGTGATCAAAGCTGAATTTTCAGCATCATTACTCCAGTCTTCAGTGTCACATAATCCTTCAGAAATCACTCTAATATGCTGATTTGCTGCTCAAGAAACATTTCTGATTATTATCAGTGTTGAAAACAGTTGTGCTGCTTCATATTTTTGTGTGGAAACCATGATACATTTATATATATATATATATATATATTTTTTTTTTTGATAAATAGTTCAACAGTATTTATTTGACATAGAAATCTGTAACATTATAAATGTCTTTACTTCCACTTTTGATCAATTTAATGTATCTTCGCTGAATAAAAGTATTAATTTTCTTTAAAAAAATCATACCAACCCCAAATATTTGAATGGTAGAACATATAGTACCTTTTACAGAGACTGCTGAGGCATTATTTGAAAGAGTTCGCTTTTGTGATAATGTTATATTGTTTTGACTGGGCAGGCATCTGTGATCTGTATAAAGCAGTGCTGCTATAGTTAGTGTTGTACAGCGCAGTCTTGGCCATGGTTTTATATTCTGGATCATGTTCTGTTGATCTCCCTGTAAGGTGTCATGCCAGAAAAAAACCCTGCTAAACTTATTACAACTGTAAAGAAGCTTATCCTTTTATGTAAAGGTGTTTTAGGGTTAAGTGTTTGTTTATGTTGGTGCAGTACACAGATTTGCCACTAGGGGAGGAGACGTTTCATAAAGGACTGTAACATTTATATTCACTCATAATATCATAACATTCATGAACATAGGTTCTCTTTGTGTATGTTCGTGCATACACATGCAAAAAAAAGAGTATTGGAAACATGCATACTCACTAATGTTTGACAAACTCTCTCTACCTAACCATCAAACCATTATCCTTGTTGGGGCAATTGAATTGAATTGCATTTTTAGTAAAAATATAAAAATGCATACAATTTTCTTGATAGCTGAAAAAAACAGCATATGCTGGTTAGGTATGTTTTGAAGCTGTGATGCTGGTTTGAGCTGGTCCTTTGCTGGTTTAAGCTGGTCCTTTGCTGGTTTATGCTGGTCATGTGCTGGTCTTACGCTGGTCGGACCAGTTTAGGAGTTTATGCTGGTCTTAAGCTGGTCGGACCAGTTTAGGACCAGCACATGACCAGCTAAAAACCAGCATAAACCAGCAAAGGACCAGCATAAACCAGCTCAAACCAGCATCCCAGCTTCAAAACATACCTAACAAGCATATGCTGGTTTTTTCAACAGGGAGATTAGTTTCAGAGAGTAACATTTAATTATGTGTGAGTTTTCCACTGTTGCCATCAGTAACACACTCAGAGGTGAGGTATATAAAGGCTATGTTTAGCTCAGATGAGGTCAAACGTGATGGGTGAGACTGTGCCTTAGGGTATTAGGGTAAGTACCATGTAGCTTTTAAACCAGTTTTCAGTTCAGATGGAAAGGGGAAAAACATATAAATTATTTTGACAGTCTCTAGCATCTTGTTAAGTGAAGGGCTTGTTTCAATAACAATCTCAATCAGTGAATTTATTTATTGGAGTAGGCATCATTGATATTTATTGGTTACTTAATGCATATTTGTTGGTTTATAGAAAGTCTTATAATAGCTATCATTTGTGTATAACCTAAAACATGAGCATAAACATCATTCACACGTGTATGTTACACAGAAATGTAGGCTGAGCAGACGGTTTGTAACAGATGCTAACATACTGTAGCAATAGCATTAGCACTGAAAACAAGACTCTGATGTCACCGTACTGTTAACATAGCAACTAACAGACGCAGATCTGATCTGTTGTTTTTTCATAACGATGTATGACCATCTGTAACTGCTGTTTGAATCTAAGATCACATGTATACTGCTGTAGCTTCTTTATCCAAACAATAATGGCCACTAAACTAATATCAACAGATCAACTAAACAACAGAAAATTTATTGTTTTATCAGAGTTACAGTAAGTGAGGAAAGACAGACAGAGGATTTATTTGATTTGATTTGATGAAGTGTTTATCATGGTATAATCATAACAATCACAAAGAAGGTTCATTTCAATAAATCTTTCTTTCTCACAAAGTAATTTAGACAGAGCCAAGGCACTTTCTTGTCAATCCAGCCCCATGAAAATGAATTAATGTTTGAAGGGTTCTCGAATTTCTAGTTTATAGTAACTAAAATATTTTGTTTTCTTGAACTTGTGAGCTAATCTGGTCAATTTTCTGTTACAGATCTCATTGTTAAAATGGTCCAGCAGAACATGGGAGGAATCAAAGGGGACGATTACAAGAAGGTGTGTGTTTGTTTTGTGCCACACTGTATATTATATAATAAAATAAATAAATGTATATTGCATTTAATAGCTTATATGGAATCGCATGTTCCAAACTCACTTTCTTTCTCTTTCTCTTCGGCATGCACACTAATGATGTCTCTTCAACTCTACGACAACGCAGCCAGAGAATGTTGTATTATTACTACAGGTACTGTTTAAAAGTGAATTTACTCTTCATGCCCATTACATGCACTGCCACTCTTTAACATTTTAAAATCTGAATGTTTATTGTTTTATTTATTTATTTATTTATTTTTAATGCAACATTTGAAGTAATAGTTATCTGAGGAAGCTTATTTCTGTCATGGGATAAAAATATAAAAAATGTAATTGCAAATTTTTATTTCACAATTCTGAATTTTTTTTCTCTATTCTCAGTTTATATCTCAAAATTCTTATTTTTCTTGCAGTAGAAAAATTGACACTTAAGACTGGTTTTGTGGTTCAGGGTCACATATAATGTGATAAAATTAACGAATAATTTTTATCTGACCCATATATAAATTTCATGATAAAATATTTAGAGCAATTCAAGCTTTGTCATCTTCATTTGTGGCTTTTCTCAACAAATAATAATATATACGTTTAATCATGATGAAATGCTCTCTCCTCTTCTCCAGGCTATCTACTATGAGCTGGGCTTCATAGTGCTGTCGGTTCTGGGGGTGATATTTGTGCTGTTCATGCCGGTCGTGGGCCTGTTTATCTGTGTGTGCCGCTGCTGTGAGAACTGTGGGGGTGAGATGCATCAGAGACAGAAGAAGAACGGCGACTGCCTAAGAGGTTTCTACATGGCCACACTCATGGCTACCTCTGTCTTCCTCGCGTGAGTGTTTGAGAACATTTATAACAGTCTATATACTTTCCACATGCTTGTAAAAGTGAGTTGTTATGCAGAAAGTTACTCATTTCGAATTTGTTCAAATTAGATTAAATTGGCAAATATTTGGTAATTTTTTGGTAAAAAAGTACTTGCTTAAATTCAGCAATTTTTGTGCATCTGATATGCTTTAATTAATTATTATGCATGTATAGAATACTGAGTATTCATGCATCTTAATCATTTGACTTGGCGTTTTGCATACTTTGTAGCAGAAAAGTACACATATTTGAACACAGGGTTAATCATATGGCATTTACAGCTCAGATGATTGGTTCAAACGAGCAAAGATGGCAGATTTCAAATTACGATTTCGCATATGGGGTCCTGCGCTACACAATAGCATTGCTATGAAAAGGAATGCTAACTGAAAGCCTTCTCCAATTATTATAGACCTCCTTGGAAACTGTAGTGCAAGGTACTGTTCCCAGATTATATCACTCAATATTATATAATAAATATATTAAATATTATATACAAATATAACAATAATTTGAATAAATTATTTATTAAATTAAAATATTTACTAATATAATAAAAGTATTAATTAAATTACAAAATAGTTAAATACACTACTTTCAAATTTTGGGGTCGGGAAGTCAAAGAAATTATTTATATTATTCAGCAAGGATGCATTAAATTGATAAAACTGTTCCCATAGTATCCCACTCATTCACGAAATTAAAATAAATAAAAGTGGAGTCACCAATTTTCTA
>NW_015638974.1:1311259-1333246 GCF_001515625.1 Sinocyclocheilus rhinocerous | reverse complement strand
GGAGTCACCAATTTTCTATAAATAATATTAACATTAAAATATTTACAAATATAATAAAATTATATATTCAATTATATAGCAGTGTATATATACAAAATATTAATAATAAAATAGTAACAAATATATTACAATTATTTGGTAAATTATATAACATATATAATTATATAATATATCAATTTGATATAATTGGCCAGATTGGAAGTTCCACCTTACAGTTAAAAGAGCCAATTGCCTGTTACACATTTTATGATATCCTCGGGTTTTTTTATTCCTGATTTGAAGTGTTATTTAAATGTTGTTTTAACATTTCTGATTCAAACTATATTATTGAAACACAAGACACATGATATCCAAACACACACACACACACACACACACACACACAGACATAGACACTATTTAAACTGAACTGAGTTGGATGATGACATCACTGAATTCAATGATGAACTGCCTTTAACTGAAAATTAAAGTGAATTAAAGAGTGTTTACTATTGCCATTTTGCATTGTTGACACAATATTTTCCTAATTAATGCTATACAGTTGCTTTGACATAATCTGTATTGTTAAAAGGAGTCACCAATTTTCTATAAATAATATTAACATTAAAATATTTACAAATATAATAAAATTATATATTCAATTATATAGCAGTGTATATATACAAAATATTAATAATAAAATAGTAACAAATATATTACAATTATTTGGTAAATTATATAACATATATAATTATATAATATATCAATTTGATATAATTGGCCAGATTGGAAGTTCCACCTTACAGTTAAAAGAGCCAATTGCCTGTTACACATTTTATGATATCCTCATTCTGTGTGATTTATTAGCTTGTTTACCCGTGGGGACCTCAATTTAGGTCCCCACTGTGACACGACTCCCTATGAGTCTGTGTGTATTCAGGTTTAAGTCACCCACCAGAATAGAAAAACAGGTACACACACACGCACACACACACACACACACACACACACGCGCACACACACACACACACACACTGGCATAACAATATACTGTACAATGCATACTGTACAATGCACTATATGCATAATATAAGTACATATGTCACTGTGTGGGGGCCAGTCTGCGTGTAAATGTGACCAGTGATTATAGTTAAAGTACATTAGAGTTATTTAGCTCTAGAAATAGAATAGAGGTCACAGGTACACTGAACCACCATCATCCTATCACTGCACTCTCTCTCTCGCTCTCTCTCTCTCTCTCTCTCTCATCTGTGTGATAAAAACACAAGCTGTGCTGCTCCACGCTAATCTAGCCTAGTCCAGGCTAGTTACTGGGTCTGTGTAATTGTGTTTTCAGTCAGATTTGGATAATTATTAATTGCTAAACGATACTGAAATTTTAGGAGATAAGAGATAATGATTAGAATAAATAAGAGACATTTTGTGCACATAAAGTCAATCAGTTGGTGTGCGGCATTGCTAGAGAGTGTAATGAACACACCTGCAGTGGTCTAGAATGACACACACACAGACACATTCACACATGTGACATTGATAGCCCTGAGTCTGTCCAGAGAGAAAGTCCCCTCTTTATTTCTCTACCCCACCCCCCTCTTTCTTTCTGCCTCTTTTTTTCTTTCCTGTTTTTTTTCTGTGACAGTGCTGACAGCAGTTGTTTGGGTCACAATGGGCGTTTGTGAGGCGTAGACTGTACTGTGTGAGTGTGTGTGTGTGTGTGTGTGTCTTGATGGACTTTCAATGACTTACTGAGAGGTTTGCAGTAATTATGCTGGACGAAGCTTGGGAGCAGAGAACATGACAGTGCAAATCTGCTCTGCTTCTTTCTTCACTCTTTTCTTTTTCTCTCTCTATGGCTTCCTTTGTTGAATCACATTTCCCCTTTATTAAATTTTTTTTTGTGAGAGGAAATGAGAGAGTGGAGGAGGTTTGTCTGGCAATAATCTGTAATCAGATGCCACCATTTAATATGTATCTGCACCACTCAATTAGTAAAGTCTCTAGTTTGTGGCCATGTGAGCACCAGTGTGTATGTGTGCCTGCATTTACTGATTCACCTTTTGTGTTTTGATGTGACATTTTTATATATATTTACATATTATATATTTTAAAACATTTTTATTACACTATCGTTCAAAGTTTTGAGGTTGGTGAATTGTTTTAATGTATTTGAAAGTCGTCTCTTATACTCACCAAAAATTTTTTCAGGATTCTTTGAAAAATAGTTTAAAAGAACAACATTTATTTGAAATAGTTTTTTTTGTAACAATGCCTTTAACTGTGATTTTTGATCAATTTAATGCATCCTTGCTAAATAAAATAATTAATTTCTTTAAAAAGAAAAAAAAATCTGACCATAAACTTTTGAACAATAGTTTATTTAAATATTTTATAATAAAAATACTTTTATTATATTAGTGAATATTTAATTAATATTTAATAAACATTTTTTCTTTTTTTTTATATGATATTTAATATATATTTATTATATAATATATGGGAACAGTAATTTGCTCTATTGCTAAGTAGGGCTATAATACCTGAAGAATACTTTCTCATAACATTCCCATTCATAGCAATGCTGTTGTTTGGCTAGTGCAGGATCCCGTATCTAAAATCGTATGCTTGAAATCTACTATCTTTGTTCCAGGTTTTATTGAACCAGTCACCTGAGCGGTAAATGCCACAAGACTCCTTCAAATATGTGTACTTTTTAGCTGCAAAGTTGGCAAAAATTCATATCTGAATGAGTAAGCTGTCTGATATCTCACTATTTATGGTTCAATAGCTTGCATACTTGGCGTTCCCATAGGGTCATAGGGGCTAAGAACTTAAAGGGGTCATATGATGCTGCTAAAAAGAACATTATTTTGTGTATTTGGTGTAATGAAATGTGTTTATGCGGTTTAAGGTAAAAAAAAAACATTATTTTCCACATACTGTACATTATTGTTTCTCCTCTATGCCCCGCCTTTTTGAAACGCGTCGATTTTTACAAAACTAATCGGTCTGAAAAGCGAGGTGTGCTCTGATTGGCCAGATATCCAATGCGTTGTGATTGGCCGAATACCTCAAGCGTGAGACGGAAATGTTACGCCCCTCACATACTGTTGATGCCATGTCCAGCCGGAGCAACGAGGCATAAACATTAAAACCCATTACAAACAAGGCATTTGTTGCATCCAGTGGGGACATAAATACGGATTATAATGACTTATACTGTCTTTTTACGCATTGCGTTGCATCGCACCGCGTAAACATAAAACTGTCTGCATTTGTGATCGGAGAAATGACAAACAACAAGCACTACTCTACACTGCCCAAAAAACTCGCTTTAAATATATAAAATATAAAAACTCTTTAAATATAAAAAACGTACTTACAGTCTGTGAGTCAGAACAGCCGGCATTGTAATCTACTCTCCCAGGATCAGGAAACAGTCCTCCATAAAATGCACTGCACACATCTGAATATTTGGGTTGAACTGTTCTGGAACAGTGTTGTAAATACAACTTAACCACTGATTTCTAGTCGTGTCCATTTTTGGAAGGTGAGCTGAGGCCGGGCAAGAGTGAGCTGAGGCGGCGGGGTCGAGAACGGCGCGCCCGGCGGATGAGCGGCAACCACATGTGACGGACCCCGGGCTGGATTCTGCTTCGTCCACGGTGAAAGTTGTTGTATTCCCTCAACGACCAGCACAGATCAGCTCTAGGCATGGCGAAGCGGATATCGTCTTCTTTTGGAAGACCAAACAAAGTAGTTTCGCTTTCACAACGAAGCACACAGCGTCTTCACGACATGGCTGCAGCGTCAACAATACTACAGTGAGAATAAAAGTTACGCCTTCTTTCTTTGCGTGAACATTTGGGCGGCGTTATGCAAATCTTCCCACAGAGCGACGTAGGTATGTTGGGGCGTGTTAGAACGAGCCGTTTTAGGTAGGCGTGGTTAACTCTTAACTTTTATAAAGAATATCTCTTTGGTTTTGAGACTTTAGTCTTTGCAACTTTACAGATCTTCTTTATGCACCAAGAGCTTGTAACACTCCAAAGAGAAAGGAAAAATTGAGATCGCATCATATGACTCCTTTAAGGCTTCAGATTTTGAGGACATGTTCAAATGTAATGCTGATTGGGAAATAGCTGTCAAAAAACTTTTGAATGGTGAGAAAAGTGCTATTTGTGTCTAGATGTTTCTGCCAGAGGCTAACAAGGTCAAGCTAACTGTACCCTTTGAATAACTGGGTACCTGGGTTAAAAACTGGGTAGTAGATTAAAAACTGGGTAACAGTACCAAACTTTAACCCTTGAATCACATTACTCAAACAGCATGACAACAGTACCACACTGTGGCCGTCTGATGTTACTGCATGTCAGTGACAGCAATATACAGTAGAGCAAGCATATCTAAATTTTGAATATTTGTATTGAAATCACAAACTCCCTTCCTCAGAGTGTGTAGTGTTTCCATCAAATGTAATTGCTGCACTGGCTTTAATGGTGATAGATAAGACCAGACTGTCTAATTTACTGTAATTCCAAAATCTACAATTTCACCAGCATAACAGAGTGTAAGCATAACAATACCTGTAAGCATATTATTTCACACAGCTTACACGTGCATGTTGCTTTGTTTACAGAGTGGGAGTGACGATCGCCTACGCAGCAAATCAGAACATCACAAATCAGATCAAGAGCACCAGACGCCTCGTCAGCACTAACACAAGAGACCTGAAATCTTTTGCCAACCACACACCAGTGGTAAGCCATAAACAGGTTCACATGGTGTGGTAAAATGTGTAAACAAAGCTTAAATTAAGTAATGCACTAACAAATTTGTAGATTCTGTGTGGGCCTAATCTAAAGCATGGAGACACGCACACAAACATATTCACACACTAAAGCTAAATCTGTTTGTCTTTGTTCTTTTATTTTATAGCAAATAGACTACCTCTCTGCACAGTACACAACAGCCAAGAACAAAGTATTATCAGACTTAGACAGTAAGTACTCTGTCTTTCTTCCTCTTTTTTAATGTATCAGTGTGAACATTCACAGCGTTCAAAAGTTTGGGGTTGGTAAGTACTTTTTAATGTTTTTGAGTCTTAAATGCTCACCAATAGGGGCGTGCGATATTGAAAAAAATCTTGGAATTTACTGGGATTTTTTTCTATAAGGATAATTAATATTTTTCTGAGTGTGTTCTTGTGCTGGTACTTGCCTGTCATGGATAAATAAATATGACACTAACACCGCCAGTAGTCCCTGTCTTAATGAGTGATTCATTGAATCATTCATTCAAACGATTCGTTCAAAATGGCTGATTCATTTGGAGACGAAGCAAGTGAGTGTCTTTATGCATGGATCATTGAATCATTGTCTCAAATGATTCATTCAAAAACATTCGACTTCTGATTCGACTTTGTTTGGAACTATTTTTGTTGGCAAAAATAAAAGACAATATTGTGTCTAAAATCTCACCTACTCAATATTAACTTCTTGTTTGTGAACTGTTGTATAAAATTAATATTTCACTGGCGATAACGCTCACGCGCTAATATTTAGAAAAACGGCACTGTGTGATATTACTTAACAATGTAAATATAAAAACCAAAAACAGGGATATATTTTGGATGTGTGACTTGAATTATATGGTTATTATTCTAACTGATTCATCGTGCAGTGATTGCTTTTGTTCCTTCAAGGTGTTTTGGTGTCCAAGAAACATTTCTTATTATTATCAGTGTTGATAGTTGCTGATTGTTATTATCAATGTTGCTGCCTAATATTTCTGTGGGAACTCTGATTCATTTTTTTCAGGATTCTTGATGAATAGAAAGTTCAAAAGAACTTCTTTTGTAACAATGTCAATGTCTTTGATCAGTTCAATAAATTCTTGCTACATTTAAAAAAATGTACCGACCCCAAACTTTTGAACATCATTGCACTTAATGTTGGAGCTGCATTTACTAATTTGTTCTTTTATTGTCAACGTGGTTTATCAGATATTGGGAATCTGCTGGGTGGACAGATTCATAATCAGCTGGAGAGAGAAGTGGTGCCTGCTTTAGACAACGCTCTTCGCATGACAGCAGGTGCATAACCAAACAAATACACACACTTATGGCTGAATTCACTAAAATGGTCTTACTTTTTAACATGTGGCATTTCAGTGCAATCCTGAATAAAAAATTTTTTTAAAATTTAAAATAAGAAATTTACATTGTGAGATATAAACACTAGAAGTAAAACCGCAATCATTAGATGTCAAGTCACAGAAACAAATTGAAAAGTCACAATTGTGAAATGTCACATTTTGAGGTATAAAGTCACAATTAAAGTCATACAGTTGAGGCTGGGCTAATTTGAAATAATTAATTAATTACAAGATGCTTTAAGAACAAGTAAAAATAACATTACCTAATAATATACCAAACAAACCTAATATAACTGATAAAATCAATAAAAATAAACAAAAGCAAAACAGAAATAAAATAAAATGCTTATTAAAAATACTTATTGAACCCATGACCTTGACGTTGCTACTATCATTCTCTGCTGTTTCAGCTACAGCAACACTGCAAAACACACTCTCACATTGATATTATTCTCGTTAACGTGTTCCTTTCTGTTTCTGTTGCTTGTGATTATGGATAAAAGTTAAAGTGGAGGGTGCTATTAAAGGTAAAAGTCAGTGGTTTCACCCACATGTTTTGTGAACGTAGAAATTGTGGTTGTTGTTCATCCTGTTGTTGTTTTAAGTATTGTTGATATCAGTCTTGTGCATCTTTATGTACTCACTCACTCACTCACACACACACACACACACACACACTCTCACACACACACACAAACCATATATACTGTGCATGTGTGTGTATCAGGATATATAGGACAATGTCAATTATTAGGCAATACTTAAAGGTAAAATTTGTCCCTTTTTAATTTTTTTATGTGATGTTAGACAACAAAAAGTAACCCATACGTACAGTAGGAAGACCTGCGAATCTCATAAAAAACCCTTTTAGAAAAATACTTTTATAGCATTTATTCATCTTAGTTAGTCAATTTCAGCATTTAATGCATTATTAAAATCAAAAGTTGCATCTGTTATTATTTAGCGAACCAGAACTAACATGAACTAACAATGCACCGTTATATATTTATTATTTAACGATAGATTATTTAATACTGTAAGAAAATTGTTGCTCCTTGTTAGTTAATGTGTTGCCATGTTAACCTTCTAACCCTATACCTGAGTTTTAAATTCAGTGATTTGTAAAATTAATATGGATATCTTTCAGTGTATCACTTTGCTGATTTCAGAAAGGATATATTGAAAGATCATCCCATTCACCTTGAAATCAAAATTCGTATTTATGGAATATTGCAGTTTTTATTATAAAAGATTCATCCGTGCACATTATATCTAACCCCATAGTCTTTAATCAAAAACATTAACATCCTCACATTCCCAGTGGACAAAATCATGTCCATAACCTAAACTTTTTTTGTTCAAGAAGGCATTTCACTCAGATGTACATTATAATAGGAAAGAAAAAGTTAATTGCAATTTCTGGTTCATGCCAAATTTAAAATCCAGTAAGCTTTAGTTAGTAGTAGCAACAGTCATGATCCATGATTGGCTGCTTGCTTATCTGTGTAGTGCAGGGTGAGTTTTTATATTCCTGGAAGAGAAACACGGTACATTTTAGCCTAAAGGTTCAATTAGTTAGCATATAGATTGTTTTAAACTGAACAGACATGGATCTAAAAGGGCTCTTTAAGAAGCTGAAATGTGTGGAAGCACAATATGTTGGTCTGTGTGCTTTAACTGTAACTCCTGTGTTTCATCCAACAGTTGCCTGATGTTGAGGCACCTTTGGCCAGTCTGGATGCTGTGCTTAAAACAGACCTCAGCAACATCATACAGAAGGTCGGATGGGTCTCTCTTTATCACGCAGCCACTATAAGTCTCCTGTAATGTACTGTGACAGTTCTTCACCAGCTTTTCTTTTTGTTGATCTCTTCAGGGCTACTCTTCTTTTAACAACACACCAAGGTTGGTCAGAGAACAGACAAAAGAAATTTTGTCGGGTGAGGGCATTTTTATTCATCTATCTAGCTTTGTCCCAAAACTCGTGTGCTGCCTTGCTGCCTACATAGGGAATGTTGCTTATGATGCCTTAATGTGCTGCCTTCATAAACTCGTTCATCTCGAGCATCAGCTTTCTCTGTTCTCTCTCTCTCCATGCTAACCTCATTTGTTCTCTGAAATGAAAGAAATCACAATATTTTTCTATTATTGTTCTCATATCTGTCCCTCTGCATGCGGGAACCCACCTGTCTCTCGTTAAAAACGAAGCTTTACCCAGTAAGTGTTCCTCAAGTGCTGTGTTTCTTCAACATTAGGCTAATCCTCACTGAGATGTTTTAGTGCCAGACATGATGCTCATTTCATGGGAATATTGGGAGATCTATCAAAACAAATATATTTCTCTCTTGATTTACATATTTATATGTCATCCTCATTTTCACATACACATATTCAGTTCATCTTTCTCTTTTTCTGTCTGTTGAAGAAGTGAAAGGGCTGCTGGATAAGTCTGGTGGAGAGATAGTTGCTTTCACAAAGATGTTCCCGGTTGAACCAGCACTTGAGAACTTCACAAAGTTCCTGACAGAGAGCCAGAAGAACATTGAAGCGTACTATCCACAGATCGACCAGCTGGACTTCTACAGGTACTTCTGTAACGCTTCCTGATGCGCCAGTGCCACATGCATACTAAAGAGAAATCCAGCTGTCACTCTTATGGGAGTGACAACCACATTCTGCAACAGAATTCAAGAAAAAACTTTAGATTAGGGAACACATTCACTATTAACTATGACTTTTTCCTCAATAAACTCCTAATTCGCTGCTTATTAATAGTCAGTAAGGTAGTTGTTAAGTTAAGGATTAAGTGATCTAAAATATGCTCATGCAGAATAAGGCATTAATATGTGCTTTATAGGTATTAATAAACAGCCAGTATGCTAGTAATATGTGACCCTGGAGCACAAAAGCAGTCTTAAGTCGCTGGGGTATATTTGTAGCAATAGCCAAAAATACATTGTATGGGTCAAAATTATCGATTTTTCTTTTATGCCAAAAATCATTAGGATATTAAGTAAAGACCATGTTCCATGAAGATATCTTGTAAATTTCCTACCGTAAATATATCAAAACCTAATTTTTGATTAGTAATATGCATTGATAAGGACTTCATTTGGAGAACTTTAAAGATGATTTTTTTCACCCTCAGATTCCAGATTTTCAAATACAAAAAAACATTTTATGTTTCAAAATTATCGATTTTTCTTTTATGACAAAAATCATTAGGCTATTAAGTAAAGATCATGTTCCATGAAGATATTTTGTAAATTTCATACCATAAATATATCAAAACTTAATTTTTGATTAGTAATATGCATTGCTAAGAACTTCATTTGGACAACTTTAAAGGCGATTTTCTCAGTATTTTGATTTTTTTGCACCCTCAGATTCCAGATTTTCAAATACTTGCATCTTGGCCAAATATTGTCCTATCATAACAAACCATACATCAATGGAAAGCTTATTTATTCAGCTTTCAGATGATGTATAAATCTCAATTTCAAGAAATTGACCCTTTTGACTGGTTTTGTGGTCCATGGTCACATACGCTGCTATCACTTTTGATCAATTTAATGTGTCCTTAGTGAATAAAATGATTAATTTCTGTAAATAAAATAATCTGACAACAAACTAAATATTTGTAGACAAATGCAGTGTACACTTTTACTCAGTGTGTCTTTATCTCTGTGTTTGTGTCTCTAGATGGATTGGATGTGTGGTGATTTGTTGTATGGTCGTGCTTGTTCTGACCTTTAATTTCCTGGGTCTGTTGTGTGGATCATGTGGTTATGATAAAAATGCCACACCCACCACACGTGGCTGTCTGTCCAACACCGGCGGAAACCTACTGATGGCGTGAGTTATCAGGACAACACCAAAACAACATATACACACACACACTGCCTGGCCAAAAAAACAAAAGTTGCAATTTGGACTTAAATAAGCAGATACTTGAGATTGTAGGATTGGATCATTACTGCAGTGATTAATATGTTTCTGGCATGTAGTATGTTTGGCAATGATTCTTTTAACCCTAACTGATGCAGTGCGTAGCTTTTTATTTCTCACACAGCCATGTGGGAAAATGTGTATATTCCAGAATGACAATGCCAAGATTCATTGGACCCAAACTGTGAGATAGAGGTTCAGTGAGCATGAGGAATAATTTTCATGTATGAATTGTCACCACAGCGTCCTGAGCTTAACCCTATTGAAAGTCTTTAGGATGTGCTGGAGTCAACTTTACAGAGTCAATGCAAGATCTCGGCCAAAAATTAATGCAACTCTTGATGGAAAGTAATGCTGTGATGTTGCATGATGTTGTTGAAACATTGCCACAATGAATGCACGATATAAGGCTGTCTAATAAAATTTTAGAATATATATATATATATTTTTTGGCCAGGCAAAGACTTTCAGTGGGATTAATGTCAGGACTCTGTAGTGGCCAATCTCTCACAATTTGAGCCTGCTGGATTTTTGTATTGTCATTCTGGAATATGGTCTTCCCACATGGTTGTTTGAGAAATGAAGCGACACAAACATACAACATGCCAGAAACATATTAATCAATGCAATAATGATTCAGTCCTAAAATCTTACATATTTGCTTATTTAAATCCAGATGACGACTTTCTTTTTTTTTTTTTTTTTGGCCAGGCAGTGTATATACAATAACACTTAAGTTTCAAAACAATTAAAGTGCATAAAAAATTGATTTGATGATAGCTAAAAGTTAGATACTAACATTCTTTTTCATTTTTTTTTTGGTTTTGTTGGTGATCAGTTCTGTTGGCTTCAGCTTCATCTTCTCCTGGGTGCTCATGGGAGTTGTAGTCACCTCATTTATTGTTGGGGGAAACGTAGAGAAGCTTGTTTGCGAGCCGCTGGCTAACAGACAGATTTTTAAGGTACTAGTACACTACTCTATGATAAGAAACAACAGCGGAACTAGTTGATTTTATGTTTAATAATACATAACAGCTTATGTTTATAAACAAAAATAAAACTCTACATAAGTAAATCAGCTATCTTGGGTCACATCTTGTAAGTGCAAACTGTGTAGTTTTTGCAAGGGAGAAAAGAAACAGACAGTATAATCTTACATAACTCACACAACACTGGAGCCCTTGTATTTATGCTAAACTGTGGTTAAGCTAGGAGTGTGTGTGTGTGTGTGTGTGTGTGTGTGTGTGTGTGTGTGTGTGTGTGTGTGTGTGTGTGCTTGAGCAAAAGTTTAAAAAAGGGTGTTGGAAATTCTTAAGTAAATCTGGGTTAGTTTCAGATCATACACATAGTAAAGCATTTACACACAAACACTTCTATACAGGACCTCGAACACATTTAGACCTGTGGCCTATGGTTTGTATGTGAATTTAATATCTTTAATATTAAATTAATAGTTCTTTATTGGAGGTCCACAGAATAAGGAAAGTCATACAAGTTTGAAGCAACTGATGTAAATCGTGACAGAATTATCATTTATAATTTTTATGATTAGCATATGGAAAATAGACTTTTTTTGACAAATAAATAGATTTTTTTTTAATGCTGTTCAGATAATCGACACACCATATATGGTCCATCCTACCAAAAAGAACTTCCTTCCTGGCATGCTGTTTCAAGATCCAAACATCGACCTTACTATCGGCAGTATGTACAGGTAAGTGTGTGAGCAAAGATCAGTGCTGAAAGTCAATTACAAGTAGTTGATCTTAAAGAGATGCTGTAGTTATTCTGTCATCACTTCCTCACCCTCATGTCCTTCCAAACCCATAGGACTTTCCTTGATCTTTAGCATACAAATGAAGATATTTATAAAGAAACCTGAGAGATTTCTGCTCCTCCATTGAAAGTCCATTCCACTTCAGAAAGTTTATAAAGACGATGTAAATGCAATCCAAATGAATCGAGTGATCCATGAACCAAGTCTTCTGTTTTAGTTGCATGGACTTTCAATGGAGGGACAGAAATCTGTCAGGTTTCATTATAAATATCTTCATTTGTGTTATGAAGATAAACTAAAGGGTGTGGAATGACATGAGGGTAAGTAATTGATGACAACATTTTTGTTTTTGAGTGAAATACGCCTTTAATGATTTATTAGACACACTATTTGCTCTGCAATAAAATGTTGATTTGCTTCTCTCTTTTTCTCTTACTCAGAGATTGTTATGAGAATAATGGTTTATATTCAGCACTACAACTGGAGACCAAGTTCAACTTCAACAAGTTTCTCAATGCCACAGTGGTGCGTGAAGAGATTTAAGAAAGACAAAAAGCTTATATCTACAGACTGAACACGACATCAGTTCTTTAAACACGTGTTTGTGATTTCTCAACAGTATAACCTGGAACTGACCAAGATATTTAATAGTGTGAATGTGGATCTCCAGGGGATGCTGCTTCTGGAACAGGAGGGCAAAGATAACCTCATTGACTTTGCTAACACAGGCATTGGAGAAATCGACTATCAGGCTTATCTAACTGAGGTAACCAACACACTCTCGTACACACTTACAGGCACAACAACACAAGACATTCTAATGAGAATTATTTGATTGACAGGTGAATAAAGGAGTGACAGTTGTGGATCTTTTGTCCTACGCAAATGAACTTGAAGCTCAAGCAGACCAGCTGGTGAGACAAAGACAAATTAATCACTTTCAATTGGTAATAATTGCAGTCTACTAATGTCTCTTTTATGATATGTGAAGATATTGGCAGTTCATTAGGTTAGATATTATTTACTGTATGTATCAAACTGCCTGGAGTCTCTGGAACATTTTGAATCTTTTTATGAAGAGTGTAGCGGGACACAAGCACTGCATTCATGAGGGGAAAACGCTCAGCTACAGAATGTGTGCAGCTCAATGTGTGCGTGTGCTTATGGGGATATGACTGAGGGTCTTTTACTGGGTCTTTTTGGCTTGAAATGTTGGTCTGAGACATGAGCCTGTTTGTTAATAGTTAATATTGTTTATCATTAAATAATAAGTCAAATTCTACCTGTATTACAGCAGAAGGATATTTAATCCTTGTCCTAGATGTTAAATCTTAAAATATAAAAATGTATTATAAAATTAGTTAACATTTTATTTTAAGGACCAATTCTCACTATTAACTACAGTAGTTTATTAGCTTGCATATGACTATTGGCTGTTATTAGTACTTATAAAGCACATATTAATGCCTTATTCTGCATGATCATATTTTAGATCCTTTAATCCTTAACTTAACAACTACCTTACTAACTATTAATAAGCAGCAAAGTAGGAGTTTATTGAGGCAAAAGTCACAGTTAATAATTAGTTAATAGTGAGAATTGAACCTTAAAATAAAGTGTGATGTAAAATTTTTAAAACTTTAATCTATAGTCTAAACAAAGAATGAATAAACAAATTATTTAAATATTTATTACATTAAATGTTTATATCCATTTACAGAAATTACAGCTGCTACAGTTGTAACACCATTTCCAACAATATTGCACTAATTAAACAATGTTGTATTTGTTTAGGCTAAATACAATTTCAGCTCTGAAATCAGCCTTAGCTTATTGGAGCTTGCATTTTATTCCAAAAATGTTTCCAAAAATAAAAAATAAAATAAATAAAAATAAACAAAATAAATATATAAATAAATAAATAAATAAATAAAAATAAATAAATAAATACAAAAGTGAACGTTGCGATGCATAAACGTCCACTTCTGAATTTCACACACACACACACACACACACACACACACACACACAGAGCATTCCATAGACTTCTGTTTTTATATACAGCTACTTATAAACACTATATCCTAAATATAAAAATATCCTAAATACATTTTTGATGATGTTCCCAAAAGGAGGTTTTATAAGATTTTGTTCATTTCTGGGTTCAAATTTGTTTCTAAAATATGGTCAAGTACCGTATGTACGCAAACAAACACACACAAACTGGCATATATGGTTTACAGGGATTCTTCATAGGCATAATTATTTTTATACTGAACTAATCATGTTTACTGTCCCCTAACCCAACCCATAAATATAACCCTCACAGAAAACCTTTGTCATTTTTAGTATGTTTTCAAGTCGTTTGGTTTATGAGGACAAAGGAAATTTTATTCTAAGTTTTATTCTTTATTCTTTTCTTTTAATGGAACCCAAAGAAATTTGTGAAAGCAAGGGTAAGCCAACAGTTGGTATTGTGACGTGATAATCCAAAAGTGAATGTACTTCTTAGTAAATGTGGACAGCTTTAGTTCAGATGTGTTCTGTAAATGTTTGTGCTTGCATGTTTGTGTAAGTGCTCTTTTTGGCTCATTGTGTTTGTGCTGGGATTTTTCAGCGACTAATTCATTATCTGTAATAATGACTTTTAAAAAATGGGTTCGAAAGAGCACACTTGAGCCTGACGTACTGAACAGATTTAAAATAATTTGAATCAGAGACACCAGTGACTCACCAAATTGTAAGTGATTTATATAGTATTTTATGTTTATTTAAATAAAGCGTATGTGTTTTTTCTTGTAGGGCACTCTAAGTCAAAGCATCAAACTGCTTCAGAAAACATCCAGAGACCTACCTGTAAGTCCAGTAAATACACACAACTTTATTTCAATCTTTCTATATAATTAATGCCACTTGGTTTTGGTATTTATATAATGCAGTGACATTTATACATCGTTAATAGTGGATAAGGTGTCCAAATAGAGTTGTAATTAGAACTAAACTAAATATGTGAATAATTATTTAATATTTATCACATTTTTCCTCTAGATTAAAGTGACAAATGTCTTGAATGCCATTGAAGCAGCAGAGTACCTCATCGCCAACAATGCTTCACATGTGGTCAAACAGGTACAAATATTTATATTTAATTTATTCATCTATCACTTTATTCATTTACTAACTATTAATCTTGATTCATAGAACCACAGGCTGCAAAAAAAAAAAAGTAAAAGGTACATTTACTTGAGAAGCCAAAACCAGACTCTAATTTGCGTTGCCGTTGATAGATTATGCTGGTCGTTATGGAAATGAGATTCTGTGCCTGCGTTCTATAATTTGCTCATTCAGTATATCAGCCACAGAACTTTCCACTCCCATCAGCGCTTTTATGAGATTGTGCTCTCACACTAATTTGCCCTGTTTAGTAAATCTGACCCTAAAACTTGATTTTAAAGAACATATCTTGAATTAGGTTTATTTGTCTTGTTTACGAATAATCCACAAGAGATAAGAAACACACACAAATAAGTAATGTGGTAAGAAAAATCATCTTAATTCAGGATAGATTCTCTGTCTTATCTTACACAATTTTGTTTCTCAGGTAAATTTATCTTGTTTTAAAGATGTTTGGTTTATTACTGGACAAAGAAAAAAGTTATTAATGCTCTGTATGTATGTTTTACTTCTTTTTTTAACTATTTTTGTTTTGTTAACATGTCACAGGAGGCTGATAAATTCATTAAGAAACTTGTGGGATATTTTTCACAATATACGGATTGGGTCAAGCACTCTGTGAGTATGCTAAGATAAGAAAAGTCCAGCATTTTCTTAAAGAGCAGCACTTTGTCATGTAACACTGCAACTAAATCAGTTTTACTCATGTGCGCCTCTGTATGCACAGCTGGAAATGGAGGTCGCCCAGTGCAAGCCCATCAGCAACATCATTGACTCGCTGGAGATCGTAGGCTGCAGCTTCGTTGTTGACTCAGTGGTAAGATATACAAAACCACTGTAACACATACAAGAACACACACTCACGAGACAGACTGGATATACCCATGAACATGTGCAGCATATGCACGTTTCCACACACAGACACACACACACACACACACACACACACACACTCACTCTCACAGAACAGAACAAGATTGTCAGTGTTCACACTCTGAGAATGTTATTGCAGTATAAATGCTTGTGTGTGTGTGAACTGAAACCATGACCTTACAGAAATAAACACTCCAGAGGCGAACACACACTCACTTTAACAGAGCAGTGTTCTGTAATTGGGGATTTCCCAAGCTCTGGCTTCTGGGACAGTTCACCCAGAAATTTTAATTCTGTCATCATTTACTCACCCTCAGTTTGTTCCAAACCCATATGATTTTCTTTTTTTAATTGAAGACACGAGGAGATGTTAGACAGGAAGTTCACAATACTCTTTTAGACACTTGAATATAACGCATTAGTCAAATAGACTACTTTTATGGTGCATGATAAATTTTTTTATCATTATTTGATGAATAGGAAGTTCAAAAGAACAGCATTTATTTAATATAAAACATTTTGTAACATTACAAATGTCCTTTTTGTCACCTTTGATAAATGTAATGCATTCTTGTTGAATAAAAGTATTATTGTTAAAGTATTATTAACTTTTGAATGGTAGTGAATGTACTGTCATAGGTTAATTTTTTTATGTTAAACTAAAACATATGCAAAAACGTTCATATATGTGTTCATAAATGCCCATATATAAGATTAAGAAAATTCTTTATATTATTGTGCATGTGTGTGTGTGTGTGTGTGTGTGTGTGTGTGTGTTTTAGAACACATTCTGGTTTGGTCTGGGAGGATGCTGTTTGTTACTCATTCCCAGCATCATCTTATCTGTAAAACTCGGCAAATTCTACCGCAGGATGGACACTGAGGATGTCTATGATGAGTAAGTGAACACATACCTGCTGAATTTATACTGAATCACCACAAGATTGCAGTATGTGTCATATGTAATATCTTTGAAGTGAAATATGGCCTTATAAAATGGATCAAGCATTTTCTTCAAATGCATCAAATTCAGAACTGCAACTAAACTGAAAATCTTTACCAAGATTCAAGGAGGACTGTTACTCCACGTGTGTTTGAAACAGCCTTGTTTTCTTCTTTTAAGAGTCATCTTATGTCTCTTATATCCTCAAACCCGCTCTTATTTTCCATATTCTCCTCACATTCTGATAACAAACCACTTCAGTTTTCTCCTCTTTTCATCTACATTATCTTTTCAAATTTCTTTTACTTTCCATCTTATTGCACATTTGAAATCTCAGATACTAAATAAATACTTTATAACTTTTTTTTTTACAGAAATCATGTCACTCTATAAACTACTTGCATGCATTCAATCATTCATCTCATGCTACTTTTACAAGCGACTAATGTTTACCTTCACTGTTTCATTTACAGTAGTTTGGATGTTGTTGTCAGTGGTTATCATAGTGAGTCTTTATATGGCATAAACAACCCCGTGATGAGCAGGTAGAGTTTATTCCACCACTTCATCTCTGCTTGATTAAATCATCAGTATTAGCTGAATGTCTATAGAAGTCAATTGTGTGCATGAATGTTTTTATGAGTATGTGAACAGTATGTATGGACCCTTTTCACAGACTGTGACGCATTTCCATAATTATTAACATTGTATATCTATACTTTGTGTTGCATCACCTTAGCAATAAATGACAAAAATATTACCACTGCAAAGGTGTTTCTAATACAACAGCTGAAGGAGTGACAGTATATTTGACACCTTTATCTTGAGTGAAAATTACTTATTTGAAAAAATGCATGATATGACCAGCTGATTTCACATATTTTGTTAAATATTATTATTTTTAGATGATATATTTTTTCGGATTATATATTTTGAACACTAAAATATGATTATAAGATTCTATTATTATAATATATACACTATCCTTTTTTTTTTTTAGTAGGTTAAAAATTGAACAGCTATGTGTCTTTCATACTGTATATTACAATATTGCCTGAATGCACTTCAGCATGTAAAACTCTGGTTAAGGTTTTTTTTTTTTTTTTTTTTAGTTTTAAACATAAAATAGCATGGATGTCTATAATTGTATTGTTTCATTGGTCAAAGTATGAAAATAGTTGCATAAATTTCTGTGTTGGTAGAATTGATCTGTTTCTATAATTCATTACAAAATTGTAGTTTTTCCTAACATTTAGGACTAAATGAAATGCATGCAAATAGTGAATAATGTAATAGCATGACATCTGTATCCCAGCATGCATCCCTATCCTTACAGATCCTCTGCATGACAGTTTTCTGTCATTTTTTTGGAGCTAAACAAAAGATGCCACACTGAGTTTAGATCTGTCCGAATTGTACTGCCATTCCAAACTTTCAAAGTGCACCTGGGTTTTTTTCAGCTATCCATCCTATGACACAATGAGGTGGTATCCTCGGGCCTCAGCCCCCCCAAGACAGCCTGACTGGTGACACAGATTCACACACACACACTTTCACACGGGGTATGCAACTGTACATGCATCCTGCAGGTACAAACCCTTTCAGCAGCTCATCTGTTCGCCCTTTATTGACCTTTTCTATCTTTGCATTGTTATGTCCATACGTCTCCTCTGCAAACACATTCGTTCACATCAGTGCTCTTCTTGTTTTAAAGTTCATACTCTTCTTATGTCTCAACTTTACATTTTCTCACTTTGTATTCATTCATGACCCGCCACCATACTCAAGGCATTTGTTTTCCGTCTTTCCATCTTTCCACTTTTCTCTTTTCTTACACATGTATCAGGAATTCACCATCATTCATCGCTTCATCGCTACACAGTCTTGTGTATGTTTCATATGGTCACTTTCAGACTCTATTCTGCTGGTGTGGCATTTTTGAATCCGTTTGAGAAAATATTTGGATTCAAATGATCACATGCTTATTTTCTCCATCATATCAGTTGAGGTGTTTACATGGACACTTTTCAGTCCGACTGAGCCATCAGTCCAATTATAAACAGATTATTTGGGTGCATGTAAACATAGCTATGTATGTTTCACTGTAATCATATGTGTTGTCAGTCTGATCGTTCGCATGTTCTTCCAGTAACATGTCACACTGTGCATGTAGCTTTGCATGACTTCCTGTAACTCCTCAATCTTTGATTCAGTTATACCTTACTCTTCATCTCTGTATAACTTAAGTAATTTGAAATATTGTAATTTCTCTGAAGTTTTAGTGAAATTTTCTTAATTTTCTTCTACAGCGATGCTGAGAGCTGGAACTAAAGAGAGCTTAGCAAGGTAAGACAATCGCATTCTATCGTGTGTTACAGCACCTCAAGCTTTCATGACTTTAATGTATTTTTTTAGTCTAAATGTATGCATATTTTTTTAATCAGAAATTGTCTTTCTTAATTCAGATTCCATGGACGACAACCGAAGACGGAAAAGAGGGAATATAATCAGTGAAAATTAATTTAGAAACAGTTTATTCCAGTTTCTAACAATAAAACATACTTCAGACCTTAACTAAAGAATTCCAAGCATATTCTACACACAGTTCATCGTACATGGTAAACAGAAATGTGTTCTTTTTATACACTTTCAACATGTTTTTGAAAGTTTTGTATGTATTTTGTTAATATCTGTTTTATAAAGCATGTCCTTTAGACATAATTGTGGGTACATCTAGATTTTGTATTGGTCTTTTTAACATTTGATATAAAGGGGCAAGAAAGGTCTGTGTACTGTACTGTGATATTGTCTTGTTGGTTATTGATCATGAAACCATGAACTGATGTTTCTGAACCAAACATCTCAAGTTTGAAGGTCCAAGCAGATTAAGTATTTACAGTAGAAAAGTGGAGTACTTCATTTATCATGTTAACTTTTCAGTTCTTCTGCGAAATGTTACTTTTTGTACATTTTATTGTTCAACAAATGAATGAATCAAGTATTAGCTTCAGAAATGTTTCTTAGAGAAAATGTGATAACTATGTTGAATGCACTGGAAAAGTCTCAATGTGTTGAAAGACGAATGAAGCTAATGTCCTAAAAGACTGATTGTTCCTGTTTGAAATGTCAGTACGTTTGATACAAGACAATAATTACACCACTAAAAACGAATTACTATTATAGATCAGTTCATCTTTTTTTGTTGTTGTTGTCTTTTTCTTCTTTTGAGTGTCTTATGTATTTGATTTTCTTTTTGTGTTTACATCCATACAAGAAACTGAAAATAGTTGAATATGTCCAGTGTGTAATGTACTGTAATTTGTTAAAATACAGGTTTCAGTACAGCATTTACAGTGGTAATACAATTCCACATAGTTCATAATTGTACAAACCAAAGGTTTCTTATATTCCAAAAAGAAGGTTTGTGAATGAAATTTGAACTGTGAAGTTCCAAATCTGTTACAGATACCCACAAATCCAGACGTCTGTCTCACGGCCTGCTGGGAGAAACTGTATGCATGTGTTCTTTGGCATTGGAGCAGTACAGATCTCCAGGGTCGTGTTTTCACCCATGTTATGAGATTCAAAGGCACTTGTAACAAGTGTTTTGGATTTTTACAGAGCAAATCCCACTGGAACTCGGAGGCTGTGTTAACATTACAATTAAACAATCAGCTCAACACGGTTTGTGGGGTGTTTTGTAAAAGGTACAAATAAAATAATTACATTTATGTCACTTTTGCACCCTTTTTAAGCTTAACAGTTTTAGTATCATTGGGATATTATTATAGTTTTAATTACTAGTTTTAATTTATTTGTATATTTTCAATTTGTTATATATACAGTATATGTATGTATGCGTTTAGTTTTAGTTATTTTAGTACATCAATTTAGGCCAAGTGAAAATGAGAAATGGTCTTTTTTCATATTTAGTTCAAATTTTTTTATTCTAAAACTTAAAAGCTCCAGTCATCATTCATTGTAATTGCATGAAAAACAGTGCAAACGATATTGTTCAAAATGTCTTCTTTTTGCTTTCCAAATTAAAGGAAGTCATTTACAACAGATGCAATAAAGTTTTGTCAGTAAAAATCTAAGTGATTGCATCTCAAATGTATTTTAGCAGTTAATTCAGTTTATTTCCATTTTTCATTTAAAGGTTATAGTGTAACAGTTAATAATCAATCAGTTAAAATGTGAGAAATATAAATAAATGATGTAATATGTAATCATGTTTATAAACATACACTTAGAAAGAATATGAATATATGAAAGCTTTCTATCAAGAATGATCTACTTTCTTCAAACTCAATATACAAACAGAACAGCTCAAGAAAGAAACAGTCAGGAACAGTTGTATCATTTGTCTTTTTCCATCGTTGTCCATTGAATTGAACAGTTCATATTGGACTCTGAGCCCCACAGCATGACTCTCTCCAGCCCTTTCATTTATCAGCTGTACTTCAGCTGCTGATGTTCAGTTCCTCCTGAAGTTTTTCTATGGCCTCTGCCATGAGTTTGCATGCAGGCTTGTGCTTGGGCCAGTGTTTCACCTGACACTCTCTATAGAGAGAAATTCCAGACAAAGAGAATTATTAACAATAATATAACCTTGAACAAAACATGGCAAAGACAAAATTAAAGGGCAATTCAAATATATTACTCTACTCTTCATCTAGTTAAAGGGGTCATATGATGCGATTTCAATTTTTCCTTTCTCTTTGGAGTGTTACAAGCTCTTGGTGCATAAAGAAGATCTGTAAAGTTGCAAAGACTAAAGTCTCAAATCCAAAGAGATATTCTATATAAAAGTTAAGAGTCAGCCACGCCTACCTAAAACGGCTCGTTCTAACACACCCCCACATACCTACGTCACGATCTCGGAAGATTTGCATAACGCCGCCCAAACGTTCACGCAAAGAAAGAAGCCGTAACTTTTATTCTCGCTGTAGTATTGTTGCCGCCAAAACGCCGCCATGTCATGGAGACACTGTGTGGTTTGCTGCGAAAGAAAAAGTACTTTGTTTGGCCTTCCAAAAGAGGACGATATCCGCTTCGTCATGCCTAGAGCTGATCCGTGCTGGTCGCTGAGAAAATAAATCAACTTCGCGCTGTGGAT
>NW_015638974.1:1290093-1310762 GCF_001515625.1 Sinocyclocheilus rhinocerous | reverse complement strand
AGCACACCTCGCTTTTTTCAGACCGATGAGCTTTGTAAAAATCGACGTGTTTCAGAAAGGCGGGGCATAGAGGAGAAACAATAATGTACAGTATGTGGAAAATAATGTGTTTTTTTAACCTTAAACCACATAAACACATTTTATTACACCAAATACACAAAATAATGTTCTTTTTAGCAGCATCATATGACCCGTTTAAGAACTTATTATTCACTTATAGGGTTAAATCTGAAAAAGTGAATCATTTTGGCCCATGTGTTGTTATACCTGTTGCAATACCACTCTCCCTGACAGCGGGAGCAGCGTTTTGCACCCACTCTTCCACAGTCTCCACACTTGGGTTTGTCTGGGATTAGATTCTCCATCACATCTAGATTATATGTTTGAGCCAACCTGATCAGAAGGGTGCAAATAAACAGTTATACAGTATATATGCATACTGTTAAAACGACATTTTATAACTGCTCCTCATCACTTCATCCCTTATGAAAGACATTTACAAATAGACATCACATCTCACCTGCTAGCTTGCTCTCTTAATTCACTTTCAGAGGGGTTGAAAACATGTGTCACTTGGTATTTAGCAATGGCTTTCCACTTGCTGCTGTTCTCCGTTACAATATTATTCCATATCTCTGGCACCTAAACGAATGAAAATGATGTTTATTTGAAACGAAACAGCATTTATTTGAAATAAAAAAAAAATATTTTGTAATATTATGAATGTAATTACTGTCACTTTTGATCATTTTAATGCAACCTTGCTACATAAAAATATTAACTTCTTTAAAAAAAAAATCTTACCGACCCCAAACTTTTGAATGGTAGTATATGGGTGTGTGTTTGCTGGAATACCTGCTCCAAGATGAGATCTTTTTTAGGGGCCGCTGGATCTGTGACAGTAAGTTGACTGAGAAAATGCCTGAGATCAAGTAGATTCGGTAACTGATCTATAACAACGTCTGTCAAAAACCCACGAAGCTGCATTGAAAGAATAATAATGATAGATCACTGATATTGAATGAATAAGATATGGTGTCACAGAACACAGATAGATAGATAGATAGATAGATAGATAGATATTTAAAAAACAACTTTTGCCCCATGTAAAGTCTTACCTTTAAGAGCTGTGTTTTGTTAAAGCTATTGAAATCATATTTCCTTTGGCAGTCTGGTTTGAGTAGCAGGTTCAGTAAAGCCATCCACACCTGGCCGTCATGTTTACTCAGCTTTAGCTGATCTTCAGGCCGGACGGTTCTCCACTTCCCCTCTGTGTATTTCTCCAGTGTTCCTACACCAGAGAAAAAGACTAGACTATGCAGTCAAAAATGTTACTGATAAACTCTTTTCCCTTTTCTAATGTAAGTCTATGGAGGTGTTTGAATAGATTTAAGCAGGCTTAGAAATTACTAAAAATATGGTAATTCCAGCATGCAACTGAGAACATGAATTTCGTTAATAAAATGTTGTACCACTTTGAGCATATTTCCTGATAAACGTGCTGCTCATGGAAACATTTGATCTACTCCTATGAGACACTGTGTAAAGCTGTTCTGTAATTTGATTTATACATATGTAAGGTGGGGTTATGTTCAGCTTTCTGTTTCAATGTGTTCTCAGTGTGTCTGATTAATGATTACATTCACCTGTTCTGTTAATTATCTTGTCAGTTCTCCCTTAGTATTTAAGCCCTTAGTTTTCCCCAGTTCTTGGTCTGTTCTCGCCTATGTTAAGTGGTTGTTGTATTATGTTTCCTGAGTTTTCCTTGCCTGTTGGATTTATTGGATTAAAGACTGTTTTTGCTGATTTTCTTCATCCTCATATGCTTTGTACAGCCATTTTGTGACAATATAACACATGCTTAAAACACAATACAACTGAAAGACTAACCTCTGTTCCAGGGGCAATTTTTCACCAATTGTACCAGCACACAGGGCATATTATGAGTGCACAGCATCCTCGAGAGCACACTCAAACTCAAACTACATTAAAAGGGGATATTTCAACATTCAGTACTAGGCATTTGTTTTACAACTGATTTTGGAGATTTGGAGAAATGTAGCATTGCATCACTTGCTCACCAATGGATGCTCTGCAGTGAATGGGTGCCGTCAGAATGAACAGCTGATAAAAACATCACAATAATCCACAAGTAATCCACACCACACCACTCCACTCCATCAGTTAACATCTTGTGAAGTGAAAAGCAGCAGGTTTGTAAGAAACAAATCCATCATTAAGACGTTTTTAACTTCAAACCATCACTTCTGGCCTAAATACTAGGAAGTGTTATTATGGAGTCCATAATCCATAATAATGCTTCCTCCAGTAAAAAAAACTTCAAAATCCACCCACATATTTGTTCAGAACTGTTTTGGACTGTTTTCACTTGTAAACAGAGCTTGACCTGTGCATATATCTCTCCTGATTCAGACAAGACAACATTTTCACTAGAAAAAGCAATATTATGAATAGAGATCTTGTAATTTAGCCGAAAGTTAAATGGTTTGAAGCCAACAGTGCTTTTCACTTCACAAGATGTTAACTGATCGACTAAAGTTGTGTGGATTAGTTGTTGGACTCTCATTCTGACGGCACCCATTCACGGCAGAGGATCCAATGGTGAGCAAGTGATGTAAAGCTAAATTTCTCCAAATCTCTTACAGAGAAGAAACAAACTCATCTACATGTTGGATGGAGTAAATATTCAGCACATTTTCATTCTTGGGTGAACTATTCCTTTAATATTGTCTCTTTAAAAAAATAACCAGTATCTTAAATACCTCTCAATGTGATCGGTGATGTAGCACAATACTGACAGAGCCTTGACAGAGATTTCAAACTCTAACATGTCACTTTGCCTTTGCAGATCCTGCAAGAAACAGTGTACAGTGTACAAGTACAAGTAAATGTAATGTAAATGATGCTAATGATAATGAGTTAAAATTACATTTTGCTGTAATGCTCAAAAAGTGATCTTCACCTGTACAGATGCCGTGTCTGACAGCTGTGCGTGTGTAATTCGGTCCTCCGTTGGGATCTGTCCAGAAACTGAGCGTCCCGCCAGCAGTGTGAGTTTGCGATGACAGTAATCCAGTAAATCAAGTACACTATCACAAGCAGCCTCGCTGGACTCCTGCAACACACACATCAACATTTAGCCATTTTTATATTGCTATCATATTAGAATGTGGTCTTAGTTTTTTCGACTATCTACTTTTGTTGCATTTTTTTTTTTTTTTTCACATTCAGATATATAAAAATCTACATCTCAGAAAAGATGTGCTTACCTTGTGGTACATAATTGTTTCCAGCAGGTTTATGATGGTAGCTTCATGGTGAATCTGAAATTAGGAGAAAATGCAATGACCCAAAGAGACTGGAGGAAAATGTATTATAGCCTGGCATGGTTTGGAAAACCTGGTCATTTGAAGCTGAGGCCACTTACCACCATGTAGAGAAGAAATGTGCTCTTTGGCTTAAAGTCCTGGAGTTTGCAAATTATGGGAAACACTTTATGTTTCCAGACTTCTGTAAGAATCATTGCATGCACCAGTGTGGGTATCTGGAAGAAGTCCAACAACAGCATGCTCTGTATGCTAAAAAAACTGCTTTTTTACATCATATTTGTGAAAGCATGGTAAGATGTGCCAGTGGGAAAGTTAATCGATGATTAAGCAATACTTTACCGTTTAAAAAATTGGAGTCGTTAGAATTTTTAAAAATGTTTTTGCTTACTAAGTTTGCATTTATTTGATCAAAAATACAGTAAAAACAGTAATGTGATATATATATATTTTTAAAATTATTTTAAAGTAGTTGTTTTCCATTTAAATGCATTAAAATTAGTTTATTATAGTGGCGGTAAACCATTATTTTCAGCATCATTACTCCAGTCTTCAGTGTCACGTGATCCTTTAATATGCTGATTTGCTAGCCAAGAGACATTTCTTATATATATAACTTATATATAATTTTTTTGTGGAAACCGAAATACCTTTTTTTCAGGATTCTTTGATTAATAGAAATGTAAAAAGAACAGTATTTGAAATTGAAATCCTTCGTAAAATTATAAACGTCTATACTGTCACTTTTCATCAAATTTAATGCGACCTTGCTGAATAAAATAATTACCTTTCCAAGAGAAACAAAGTGGTCTTTTATGAATTCCTCCTGATTGGCACTGGCATTCAGAATAGCTTGCATATTCAGCTTCTCAATGTACTCATGTTGGCGAAACCACCTTTACAACAAAAACACAGACGGAATGCCATCGGTATACTTTAGATGAACCTCTTTATCTTAGTGTACCATTACTTTTATATTAGATATTCACGTAACTTACCTTGGACTTCCGATATCGCGCAATGCCATCTTCTCCAGACTCTGAATATAACCTTCGGCTTCTCCAAGCAGAAGTACCGAATCCATCGCTTTTGAACGTCCTCGACTGTGAAACGTAAAGGTTTAATGTTTTCGTCTACGCTTTATTCTAATTCAACAAACAGCGCGGATAACACTTCCTGTTTCGTCTCTATGGTTACAGGTACACACTGAGTGCGGAAGTGACGAGTTCTAATGACACTGGTTCTTTGAATGGCAGCTTTCCAAGAGAGATGGTGAAAATGGTAATTCAATGCAAACATTTAGGAATTATACTAGTACGTTTTGTTTATTGTTAGCTTGTTATTCAAAGGCCCTACTGCTGAGGTTTCATTAGCCCTAAAAACGTGTGTACGTACATTTTTAAAATGCTATTTATTTTTTGTCAATCGACATATATCATTTTAATATATTTTTAAGACTATAATTGATGTTTATTTAAGGTTTACTGCTAGAAAACGATAAAATCAAGGAAAGCAGGATTTAAACGTGTAATATTTTGACATCCTGAGATCTTCTGAAGGTCCTGCCCTTTTTTTAAGTCTCCTAAATATGGAAGCCCAAATCACTCAATTCTACTAATTGTCTACTCTTCACTGCCTTCACTCTTCAACATTTTCTTTTTCTCTCAGTGCATGATTCCTCGCTTTACACTCTAAAAAATGCTGGGTAAAATAGGGACAAACCCAGCAATTGGGTTGTTTTGACCCAGCGGTTAGGTTACTACCCAGAAGGTTGGGTTAAACATTTAACCCAATTGCTGGGTTTGTCCCTATTTTACCCAGCACTGGGTTGTATTTAACCCAGCATTTTTTAGAGTGTATTAAGTACATCTGTATCAATTTGTATTTAATTAATAAGCACTGTTTAGTTTTTGATTGCTGTTCTAAGTGTATGATTTCCAGAATCAGAAAGAACACACTCACATTTTGTGTGTGTGTGTGTGTGTGTGTATATATATATAGGTATTAATGGCCTGCTAAATGACTAAATAAATAAAATAAAATAAATATATATATGCCTTGAGTTGTGCTAAAAGAGTTGATTTGAAGTGTAGAAAGCTACACATGCAGTTAATGTACAGAAATGTGAATTTTACAGCATGTATGTATTCTTTAAGACAATTTGTGAAGCACACAAATGCACAAAAATGTCTATACACACTGTCTTTTATTCTACCACTGTTTCATGATTTCCAATGTTTACATAGCTGATCTTTGCAGTAGCTAAAAGTAGATGTTTACAAATGAAAATTCCCCATGACTCCTCATAAACCATGTCAGAAGAGTACATGTTGTACTTCACGTAAACCAGACGTTAACCACATTGGTTGAAGTTGACAAAACAAATGGGTTCCAGGTGAATTACTCTCCTTGTTCACATCAATAGTCAATAGCCCACTTATGTTCGCATGTATGATTATATAACGAAGACCATGAATGTAACCACACCGATGTCCTTCCCCTCAAACCATCAACACACACTCAACGAAGAAATGAACCACAAAACCATCTACACAAAACACAAAACATGACTTTATGTTTTCGTGGATAATTCTTAAGAATTATTTCGTAAGATCTCATTTGAACATTTTTGTACGATCTGCTTACGCCCCAGTGATGTTTAAGTTCAGGGGTGGACCTTCACACTTATGTTTACCTAAAAATTTTGAGTTTTTATTACGTACCATGTGATTTTGTTCATGTTGTTCATTATGTTTTCCCATGAGACTGGGTTGCAAATATCATGCCACACAAAACTAGACCGGGCTTTTCTTTTTCACACTCATGCAGTCTCAAAATCACTTACACACCGATCCCATCTAGACTAAAGTGCACACACACACTTCTCCAAAGATTCCTACAATTAGTTCTTTCAGGCAGCTCTAGACTGGAGACTAGAGGCCCACCAGTCTGGAGGGATGTGTGCACTTTGCCCTGCTTAAAGACCCCTTTGTGGGACTTGTATTTATAAAGCCAGCCTGCACCTCCAACACCTTCTGCTCAGTCTCTTCTACACCTCCATCATGAGAGCCGTATGCAGTGCCGCTGTCCTTCTGGTCTGTTTCATTTGGGCCATCAATGCTCAGGCTCAGAACAGCAGTAACCAGGCGAACAGCATCAACCACATCGAAAGCACCCAAAACAGTCGACAGCAGCAGCCGAAAGGAAGCATCTGGGATGAGCCCATTCGTTTCAACACCAAAGCAAAAGATAGCTGCGCCATGGTGATCTCCGGCCAGACCAACTTCACCAAGCTGCGTGTCTCCTGCAAGAGCAAGGGCAAGTCGTACTGGTGCGATTTCCTAGGCAAGCCTAACCTCTGCAGAGCGTATAACAACAACCCTCGGCACTACTTCACTCAGATCATGTGGGACATGAGGAAGCTCCAGAACGCCTGCCAGGGACCACAGGTTTACAAGCCGCACATGTGCCGCTCTGCTTCGGATGAGGTCCAAATGGTGTTCCATGCCTCTTGGCCCAAAATCTCCTTCCCCAAACTGACCCAAGCTTCTCAGAACCAGCAAAAGCAACAGCAGCAGGTCAAGTCCAGCATCACGCCTACCAAACCTCCCAGCCAAAAGCAGCAGCCTAAACCCCAACAACCAGCCAAACCAGCCTCCAAACCAGTCAAGCCCGCCGTTTCCAAGCCTGTTCCACCACGTAAACCTGTAAAGACCATCACAGCGAGACCCACCGTGGCGGAGGAGAGTCAAGCAACCAAGATGGCAGAGGAATACTGCTGGAAGAGTCTCCAGGGCGTCTGCGCATACTTCATTAACTGGTTCCAGAATTAATTAATCAAAACCTCTGGTAAGCACATCATTTTATAGTGAATAACCAATCAGTGCTTATGTGGAAACTTAACTCTAAATCATGTGTAAGAAAGATCTACTACTGCATCTGACTGTAGCGTAAATTAACTAGCTACATCACTCTGATGTACAAACTGCAGGTATTTTACATAAAACTAACTCCTGTAATTGTTAACTTTGGCTTGAGGACTAGTACAAGACTAGTACAGTGTATTCAGGAGATGTAATACTGTAATTCAGAAGCTTTTTAGTATGAAAAGTTTGCAGTGGAAAGCAAACCGAAATAGGGTTAGACACAAAGCTAACTCAATGAATCATCAACTGCTGCTTAACACCCATATCCAATACCCGCCTAACCAAATTTGAAGAAGATATTTATGTTACACCTCCACACTTTTCCAAAATAGCTCAAATAAAATTTGTTGCAGAAGTAAAAAAATGATTTCTATCCATTAGTGTTCACATTTTTATCTTTTGATCCATTTTCTTCTCTCTGTAGGTTAACAGTGTCAGAGACTTTTAGATTGTCTGACCACCGGCCAAGTGTTTCCTCCAGAGACCAGGGCTCTCTGTCTGTCTGTCTCTGTGTGTGTGTGTGTGTGTGTGTGGTTATGACTGGTTATGTGTGTTTTTCTATGCGAGTCAATGTAGGTGCAGGAACAACAGGAATGAAAGAAAGAAATTTGTAACATGTTTAATTAAAATATTTCATATTTCTTAATTCTCTGTGTATGGTGTCTGAACACAATCATTGTTTTAATTTAATTTATTTATTTTATTTAGTATTTATTTATTTATTTATTTGCTTGCTGGTCTCAAGAAACCTAAATCTGAATCTCACATTCTCAAATAGTTACACATTAATTTACAACTAATTTATTTTCAGAAAACAATTATAATCTGAGCTGATGTAATCTGATTAGCAAAGATTCTACTAAATAAATATTAATAAACAAAAATCAAAAGTCATTAAATATGATCAGAAATCTGTAGAATATGGGAAGTTCCAAACCCAACCTGAAACAAGTATGATTTTTGTTTCACACGACATGTCAGAGCACATCAACACCACTAGGGGGCAATATTACATGTCATTTAAAAAGACTCAAATTAAATGTTTACAAAACGAAACAGTTTTGGTTCCCATTGACTTCCACTGTATGGACAAAAACTACAATGGAAGTCAATGGGAACCAAAACAGCAGAAGAAAGATATTAGAATGACATAAGGGTGAGTAAATGATGAATTCAGAATTTGTATTTTTGAGTGGATTATCACTTTAGTTCATCTGCTATAGCAGGGGCTAATGGGGCCATGCTAACCAGCCAAAACTTAAACCCTAGCTACAAAGACAGACTGGAATTTCTAAATGTCACACTGCCTTTTTTATACATAGGCTATAGTGTATTCTATAAGTTCTCTGCAAACATTTAACCAAAAGAAAGAAGAATGCATGTATTTGTATTACAAAGAGCTCAAATCCCTCTAGATCCCTGTAATCAAAGTGTTATGTTCTGAATATGTTGCACAGCTGGAAGCTGACACCCCATGCCTAACACGAACACACCCTCCAGACGCAACTCATGCTCTATGTTGCACAGTATTTTCTGCCTTAAGTGCCACTTCATTAATTAAGGCTCAAGTGCCACTTCATTAATTTTTATAATACTATATCATTTAGCATCCTCTAGATCCCTGTAATCAAAGTGTTATGTTCTGAATATGTTGCACAGCTGGAAGCTGACACCCCATGCCTAACACGAACACACCCTCCAGACGCAACTCATGCTCTATGTTGCACAGTATTTTCTGCCTTAAGTGCCACTTCATTAATTTTTTATAATACTATATCATTTAGCATGGTCACTAATATTATTATTCAAAATATTCATATATTTTCTGTGTAACAAAGCAAATTTGCAAACACCTGGAACCTCACAGCCCAGACCCTTCCTGTAAAATGGGTCATAGTGGAGCAATGGTCACAAAATCAATAAGCACCAAGCACCAGATTCATGAGCTTGATTCTCCACCAGACACATTCACATGCAGTTTCTGTAAAAAACATCACACTCACAATCATTAACACAAACATAGCTTTATCAGAGTGTGTGTGAGATCATTTCATGAGTGATAACCAACGCTTAAACTTTGTTGTAACAATAAAGAAATATTCCTTGGTTGTAAAAAATTCTCTTCATCACTTGATCCCTTGGTAAATAAGTAATGAAGAAGAACAAGGAAATTGGACTTCCATGAAAGACTCATTGTTCATAACTGAAACAAAACTCCAGGATGCACATCCCATGCAAAAACATGTGAATGTAAAGACTTGGTGCAAACGAGTGTTATTTAGTAGCATTATATATATATATAAAACCATGGCATAAACACCTGTGAAGACAATATATAAATATACAAATACAAATAAATTTTTAACCGTCTCAGTCCAGTGTTCTGTCTCTCTGTACCCCATTTCTAACCGCCTTTCCCTCAAAAGTGACCTAAATTCATTAAGCTCCAGTTAACATTCCTCAAGTTACTAGATGCACAACACCTCAAGAAGACAAATAGAGGGTCTTTGCACAACTGTAGGTTTACTAATACTTATTTTACACTAATAGTGTGCAGATAGGCTGCAGATGCAATAGGAACAGTTAATAAAGCACATTAAACTGATATAGAGAGTGGCGATTCAGCTATGAAATTAGGCCATGAAGACACAATGAGAGGGACCCCTACCACATGAGTGCACACTCACAATGACCCATTAACAAAACATTTTTACACACCAGGACATGGTACACAAGCATAATGGTGTTAAGTATATGCAGCCCTATAGCATGTCTAATCACATACATGGAATTCAGGAACAGGTTTTGATCTTGTGAGGCCCCGGGGACCAACTGCTTGGAAGCGCCTGCACCCAAAAAAATCCCACACATTCATGCACTTTGGAGAGAATGAATAACTTTTGCTGGCCCCTCTTACTTCTGCTGCTATCTGCCTGTCTCCTCCTCTGCTAGAGGCCAAAAATGTCAAACGGATTATTTCATAATTGTGAACTAAAATCTAGCGTAGCGTTAGTTCTGGCAGGTCATGTCAGTCAAGCTCGCATCAGCTGACTTTCAGCTGATCCCCATCTACCTCAGGAGAATTATAGAGAGAGCGACGGAAAGTACACTGGATCAGAATAAGGTCACCAGAGAAAGTCACAGTCACAAAGACAAACATCAAGATAGTCAGGTGCAAACCCTCTTAAAGGACAGGCAAAATTTAAAATGGTCATTTAATCATGGCATTCCAAACATATGATTTTCACATTTAAGATATTTTGATATGTCTAAACTGCACTTATAATTTCTACAATTAATGAGGACGGGGGAAAAAAGAATAAAAGTGATCCATACAACTTATTTGCCATATATTGAGGCATTATTAAGTCTTCTGAAGTCATACACTGAAAAAATTTGCTCATAAGAATAATAATCAAGCGTAGCTAATTACCCTCCTCCATCCCCAACTCCTCCTCTGTCAGTCGGGATTCAGCCTTCTGATTCTCCTTTGAATCAGACTAATTTTAAAATGTGTACATAACATTATTGAACTTTAACGATATCTGCAATACATTTATGTTGGTTCTGTTCTGTTTACCCTGGGGGGTTATTGCTGCTCTCCCTGCTCTCATCCATGCTAGGCTGCATGGATGCGCAGGGAGTTCTTGCCCAGAACAGAACCATACCGCCAATCCAAACTGTATGCTAATTGTCAATCATCTTTGATGATAGCGGTCCTGACAGAAGTGTGGTATTTACATGCAAATTGCAATGATCATGTATTTTATTAAATTATTAGCATCCATTATTTATATTTAAATATATTTAAATCAGTTTTACAGCTGCAGTACCCAACCTTTTGTACCTGAACATTTCCAAAAATTAGAAAGGATTTCCAAGGGTTAAAAAACCCCTCAGGCCCATGACAGCTATGTAATTCCTAGCTTTTAGTTCAGCCCCCTCTAAAAATGCAAATGTATGAATGACGCAGGCAGTGGATTCCTGCATGTGCCAGAGCTCATTAAAGGGCTTTTCTCCTGTGAGAGAATCTGATTGTTCAGTAGTAAGTGGGTGTGTCACTTGACATATAAATACGTCGAGTGAGTTCATTTTGCCGTAAACTACTAGTCAGGGAATCTCATCACACTCATCACTAATAACTCTTATCGGTAAGATCAATTAACTTTTTGGTGTAAATCAAAGTACTTATAAGAAGAGATTAACTATTAACTATAACCATATTGCATCTTTTGAAAGGTAAAAAATTACAAACAAATGATCGTGTTTAATCTCATAATTAATATGTCTTAGATCGTTGCGTCACTGAAGGAAATGTCTCTCCGTGGGACTGTCGCGCTCCTGCTGTTCCTCGCGTGTCTTTCACAGCTCACCTTCGCTGCTGACAGCATTAGAGGAGCGAGGAGGAAAGGAAGGAGGCTGGAGAGCCGAGGTGATAAGAACATTTCCGTACACAAAGGATTGTTTAAAACCAAGAGCAAGGCGCAGTGCTTGTGGGTGGCGCGCGGAGAGGACAACTACACCATGACTGTTACATGTAAGCGTGGAAACGAGGATGGATTCAGCTGTAAATACACTGCCAAGCCCGCGACGTGCACCGAATATGGGTCTAATCCCTTGGGCTATTGGAAACAGATCGCTAAATCGGTTAGAAGGCAGAAGAAACTTTGCGCGGATCCTCGCGCACTGATCCGCGCGGGCATCTGTAAGCGTGCGCCGCTGGACGCGCATTTCAAACTCATCGAAACGTCACAAGAGAAACCCCCCACAGAGAAAACACCGACAACCACGAACACAACGCGCCAGTGCACGGAGCGCACTGACCACAGCGAGGTCGCCAAAGAGATGTGCGGAGATTCCTGGGCGAGTCTCTGCGCGTTTGTCTTTACTATAATCCAGAGCGGAGACTGCTGAGCATGTGTATCATAAACGTTTCTCGGTACTTTTGTTATTGGAAACTACTGATAGTTCTGTTTAAGGTGTAAAACATCACGTATTTTATTGTAAACACAGAAAAATGCACTGTTCTCATTCTGACATTTGGGAAGGTGGATCAAGATGCCAAAATGGAGTATTCGTTCCCACCACTTTAGTAGTAGTTTTTGCCTTGACCATAGTGGCACAAAATTTAATCTTAAGACATTTATTCAATGCGTATACAGTTTTTAATGTTGGCATTTCATTGGAGAATAGTGAGATGTCTATTTATATTATGTTGGATATTAAAACTTTTTATTTATATTTATTAAAAGAGCATTTGAGGGATTTAGGCAAAGTAAATATGATGTTTTTACTTTGAAGTGAAAAGTTTCAGTAGACCCTTAGGGTACGATGACCTCCTCGGTGACTGAAGGACCCCAGTGGCTTTTTGTTGTTAGAATAAATTTCATGATTATCATAAATCAGTTGTTTTATATATAATTCAATGAGTTTGATTTTAACAAGGGGCAAGATAGGCCCTTTAAATCATTTTCAATTTTGTGCTTTAACAGCTAAATTATTTCTCATAATAATAATAATAATAAATTGGATGATGCTTCATCCTCACTATCATCTTCATAATCATCTCGTTTTCATATCCATGTTAAACGTTTTCAGCAAATGTACATTATTTTCTTCAGTCTACTGTAAAATACATGACACCCATTGTATTGCATTGTATCTATTTATGACATGCAAAATAAATATGTGTATGTATCTGTGTTAAGAGGTATTACCCTGTTCTTGTGAAATGGCCATAAGATATTTTATTACAATACAAGCTTGATTTTTAAAATACAGCTTTGAGGCAGAGATGCTTAACAAATACTGCATTTTTATTTGGGGATTTTGAAGTGATATAAATTAAAACCACGCAAAGATATAGCAAAAGATGAGCCTAACAGGAGATAAACCGTATCCTAAGTTTAACCATAAGAACCTTCCTATTCCTGGAAAGCTTTTGAGGAAGTTGTCAGAACCTAATATTCTAAAAACCCTCCCACACACTCCCACTCACTCACTCACTCACTCACTCACTCACACACACACTCACTCACTCACTCACTCACTCACTTTCATTGTCTGTGGAGCAACAGAAGAGATAAGATAACCATAGATTCCAAACAGGTCTCTCTCTCTCTCTCTCTGTGTGTGTGTGTGTGATGTGTGTGTGTACTGGTATTCCCTATGTTATGGAGACCAAATATCCCCACAAGGACAGTAATACCAGCAAATTTTGACCTTGTGGGGACATTTTTTGTGTGTGTGTGATGCACCTCACATATTACACTTCACAGTGTGTGCTGTTCCTTTCATCAGTTTCACATCCAGTCTTACACACAGTCTTTGGAAATGTGCCTACTGTACAGGTGCATCTCAATAAATTAGAATGTCGTGGAAAAGTTAATTTATTTCAGTAATTCAACTCAAATTGTGAAACTCGTGTATTAAATAAATTCAATGCACACAGACTGAAGTAGTTTAAGTCTTTGGTTCTTTTAATTGTGATGATTTTTTTTTGTTGGTCTTATGAAGTATTCTAATTTGTTGGTGGGTTTTTGTTAAATGTGAGCCAAAATCATCACAATTAAAAGAACCAAAGACTTAAACTACTTCAGTCTGTGTGCATTGAATTTATTTAATACACGAGTTTCACAATTTGAGTTGAATTACTGAAATAAATTAACTTTTCCACGACATTCTAATTTATTGAGATGGACCTGTATATGTGTTTAAAGGCTTGGCTATTGATTAGGCTGGACAGTTTCGGTTTTATATGATTTTTATTATTTTATAAAGGAACAAGAGTGTTTTAGAATAAAGGTACCTTTTTAAAATAATTATTTTTAGAAATCATGTTTGAAAACACTTTTACACTAATGCACTGTAGCTATGTGTAATAAGTCTCTGATTGGGTGACAATGTTTTATTCTATAGTTTTCTATGGTGATATGACAGCTCATACAGAGTGTTATAATTTGTAATTATATATTCATGACTGTATAAAAGAATGACTGGGTGAAGTTTTTCGAACTGTAATTACCAGATAGCTTTGATCTCCTCTGTAAGCAACACAAAAGATTACATATTAACCATAGACAGGAAGTCAAATTAAGAATACACAGTGACAAAGTGTTACTTTGCCTCCAAAACAAATGTACATTATAGACTTAAACCCTTGCCTTTTTGACCCCAAAGGATGATTTGTCACGTGTTGATATGATGTCATATAAATGGAATGTATTAGTTACCTCACAAATCATGGTCAGTACAGACCCCAACCTTTGAACAGTATAGAATACATAACCAAAATAACAGTGTGTTAGGCATGTATTGACACCCTGAACATGTGAATGGCAGGTTTATTTCTCACTTTTATTTTTCATCACCATATTTCATTATTTCATTCTGTAAATGCAAGAACCTGCAAAACACACACACACACACACACACACACACACACATTAATGCCAAGAATGCTGTTATAAAGGCAAAGTATCAATGACAACTTCCAGCTTCTACTCAGATTTGTTCAGTCACACACACACACACACACCTTTCCTGCCCTTCAAAAGATCTCATGAAATGTTCCATTCCCACTGAAGTATGAAACACTTAACATTATATAACTAAACCCATAATGAAACTCATTCTATCCACGCGCTCCACCGCGCACACACGCGCTATGGGAATAGAGGAGCGAACCTGCAAAACACACACACACACACACACACACACACACACATTAATGCCAAGAATGCTGTTATAAAGGCAAAGTATCAATGACAACTTCCAGCTTCTACTCAGATTTGTTCAGTCACACACACACACACACACCTTTCCTGCCCTTCAAAAGATCTCATGAAATGTTCCATTCCCACTGAAGTATGAAACACTTAACATTATATAACTAAACCCATAATGAAACTCATTCTTCTCACCTAAAGGCCAAATAATGACTCATTTACATGACATTTTTTCCTTTCATTTTAGTTTCCCATGGGCACTCAGACAGACACAGACAAAAGCTGAACATAAATGTCCATTCTGGGATAAATCCTCAAATGGGTGGTCTGGCATGTGTAAGACGGCACACGCTGCAGATGTGCACACGATGAGCCGGAAGCACAAACGGCACAGGGTTACAGCACTGAATTGAAAGAGGATCAGTGGAAAGCACATGCATACATCTTGTTCACATTTACTTCCTACTGACTTGACATTTATATAATTCTTAAAGAAACAGTTCACCCAAAAATGAGGGTGAGTAAATGAGGACAGCATTTTCACTTTAGGGTGCCTATAATTTAATTTAATTTCTTATCAAGTTAATAAATCTATACTTTTTATATTACTATTTCACAACCCGACACCTTTTGACACATTTACATTTTTAAATATTCATTATTTATAAAAATGTATAAACCTTCAGTATGATGAAGACAAATAGATTTGACCTGCTGTCTATGATAGAGTAAAACAACGACTTGATGTATGCTGACATCAAATTAACAAGGGTCTAATACGAGTACTACCATTTGTTAGAATGACTGTAAGTTCAAATAAATCTTACGACTATTTGCCCACACATTCACAAGAACACGTGAGCACATTTTCTGACTGGCTGACACTTTGGATCATATCATGTCCACAGCCAATAAGAAATACTCAACATCTGATATCAGTTACTGCTGTCTTTCTTTCTATCTATCTTTCTCACACACGCCCAAAATAATATTTAGATTGTGAACATGATACTTTACAGTTTGTGTGATCACATCACACCACATTCCACTCCAACGTCTACACAGTTAACGGTCAAAGTTTAAAATCATGTCATCATGCAGTCAAGACCAAGTTTTTGGACCTTGCCATTTTGGCAAGATGTATTTTTATTTTATTTCTTTAAATATATCTTGTCTGCCTGTGAAATTTGCATTATGAATATGTGAAATATTATTACAAATTACAATAACAGTATTTATTCTATTTGAATATATTTTAAACTGTAATTTATTCCTGTGATCAAATCTGAATTTTTTTCAGCATCATTACTCCAGTCTTCAGTGTCGCATGATCCTTCAGAAATCATTCTAATATGCTGCTTTGGTGCTCAAGAAACATTTCTGATTATTATCAATGTTGAATATGGTTGTAGCGCATACTATTTTTGTTGAAACTGTGATACATTTTTTTGATGACCAAATAGAAAGTTCAAAACAACAGCAGTTTGTTTGTTTGTTTATTGTTTGTTTGTAACAAAGCCTTTACTGTCACTTTTGATCTTATGGACCCAAACCAAAGTGTGAGTCATACTTAAATAATTACATTGGTAAATAAATAAATTGGTAAAGTATTAACATGTAAGTGAACCAAACTAAAATTGAGATGAACAGAGGTGAATTATGATATAATATATGAGCTCTTTTAACATTCGGATAAATTCTATAATCTCTTCAAGCCAAAAGAACAGTCAGAGAGGAACACAGTGAACCTCTCATATATCAAATACAGGTCAGACATCAGTGTGTGTGTTTGTGTGTAAAGGGAAGGTTCAAGTCTATTCAAGTTGCAGCTCAAACAGACCCAGGCATTCACTGGAAGGGAACAGACTCGTAGCACACATATATTTGCGAATACGTGAGTGTGTTCTCATCTCTTCCATTCAAAGATCATGTTCTTACATGACTACTGTTGCACCTGGGCTGCGGGAAGAGATCAAAGTCGTACAATTTCCGTAAAAGGAGGGGTTTACCTTCACACAAACAAACAGACGCACGAGGGCATCCACAAAGTTTACACAAATACTGAATATATACATCTCCAAATGTCACGACTGCATTCATAACAACACAGATATATTGTATCATGACCTCAAAACTGCCATCATACAGCCTTAATTTATCATGACAGTAGTCTGCACAGATGCAGACACATGGGAGATGTGTTTTGTTTGGTGGGCTGGGTTTAACATTCATTGTTCCTTTGTGTGGCAAGAGGTGGCCTGACAGTCCCACCCCTGAATTCAGACAGTCCTATTGGCCGATATCCCACACCTATTAGTACAACTTCTGCTCCTCTCTATTGGCTGAGGGTGGCTGTGACATACATAAAGGTCTAGAATCAAAACTAGTAAAAATCAAAACTAGTCTCCATGAAACTTACTCAGCAGACAAACTTTAAAGCACACATACACAACCAGAACTAAATAATTTCTTGTATATGACCCCAATTTCTTTGAAGACAGGTGAGATTAAAGCTTGTCTACACTTGCAGGACATTCTCCAATATGCCTTTAGTGATACAAGGAAGAATTACAAGCAGACTGTCAATTTAACTGGAAATGTATCTTACAGTACCTTGCCAGGGGAAACGTATATGGCATTATGATCCTTTATTATAAACAGGACCATTATTAGAGCATATTGCATTTTCTGACTATTGAACTATATGCATGAATGACTATATAACAATCATAAAATCAATCTATAAACAAGCTACATGTAATGTAGTCGCAAACTGGTATGCATTAATCATCTAATTCCTTAATTATTTAACACAGTAGGCTATTTGGTGTCTGCTCTACAGTTCATTCTTTGACTACAGCGCCTCCCTGTGGCCAATACTGACCTACAGCGCACTAAAAGTCATTCATTGAAAAAACAAAGTATTTTTCACTTTCACGTTTTAACTTTCCACATTCAGCTTTCACTTTAACAAAGCAGCCTACAATTTCAAATGATAAAGTTTTAGCCTATTTGAACCTAAAGCAACTAAGCTTTTTTAACCTTGAAATATCAGTTTTAACCTTTAATATCAATATCATCACAAGGCTATATTCAGTTGCTTTAAGCATAAATTTAAAAATTATATTTTTATTTTTTTCTATTTTATTATATATACACAGTATATATATTACCTGAACATCAAATCATAATATTCACTTTATTTTATATATTGTTTTATATACTCAAATATACTTTAAGCCACACATCAGAAAACAGGTCATATAACGTGCAGCAATTCTGACTGCTGTCAAAACAGCTCAGTTATCATTATGTGGTCAGTCACACAGGAGATTGTCTGTTTGCTTTTATTTCATGAGTGTTTATTATGAACATCATGGCAATGAAATATTAGAACATTTTAGTAGTAGCACCTTTTTCTTCAGCTTTTAATGAGCATTAATAACCTTAAAGAGGGCAAACATTTAGCTAATCTTTATTTGCTGTGGGTAAACAAACTTGCTAATAATGCCAATTATGAGACTGGTTGTGACATTATATGGCTATATACTGAAATGTCAAGGAAGTTAGTAAGCATACAAACAATAAAAATAAAATATTGCTTCATTGAGTACAAATGAGTCTTTGGTCTTATTTATAATAGAGCTGAGTTAATAGATATTTTCATAATAAAAATATCTTTAAAAAGAAATGATTAGGACTTTCTTTTTTTCTGTAATAGATCAAGTCAAGCAGAGAATGGTTATGTTGTTCTCTGTTCTTCATATTTTTGTAGCTTCTACTAAAATATTTTTTCTCTCTAAATCCATTACACATTGCATGAAATATGAATGCCAAAATATGCTTATTGCTTACTCGAATTAAGTCATTCTGTGCTATGCAGAGCATTTACACAACTGGACAAGAGATCCTTCTAATGATTTGGAATGTCATGTTTTTGTAATTTGTCCTGAACTGGGTTCAGAAGGGGACTAGGCCCTCGTCCCACAGACCTGCCCCTGAGCTGGGAGTCCTGGGATGTGACCCAGACAGAGAGGGTGGCAGGGTTTATGCATCATCACCGCCACACAGCAGCTGCAGGGCTTTACGGTAGTCACCGGAGGTATCACCCTGCAGTAATGGAAAAACATTTAAGAGAAAGATGACAGAAGATTCAGTTTCGCTGATATGGACAAACAAGAAAATGTATAAGGTGTTAATCGCTAAATACTGAGCATGAGTATACCTGAATCGTTTTGTGCAGAGAGGTTGCAAACCTCTTGCGGAATTCAGCGCGTATATCCATCATGTCCACCTCACTGCGGGAAACCATGATCCTGATCAGTTTCTGGTCATCAGTGCCTGCCCCCTGCTGGAGGAAAGCACAAATAAAGCAACAGGTAAGTACTTTGCAGAACTAAAATAATAATAATAAAAACATTTTGTTATTTGAAATAAAGTAAACTTTAACTGAAATAAAATAAAAAAGTTAAACTTATTTTATTTACTTCTCACTTTCATTTAGTTTAACTTCATGTACTAAAATAACTAAAATTAACAAAACCTTTATAGACATATTAAAAAAATAAAAACTAAACAACAAAATTACTAAAACTTTAATTAAAATTAAAATGGAAAATACAAAAATAAAAACGTCACCTTCATGGCATTGTAAAGGCTCTCGGCAAAATAACCCGGCACACTGCGAGCACACTTCACTGAGGAGGCAGAGAAAAGAGTGTATTAAGAGACAAAAACCTGCATATGGGTGATTCTTCAATTATAAAAACTACTCCCTGTCCTAATATGATTTTAAAGAAAAAAAGATTTAAAAAAATCTTTACTTTTAAAGAATTTCTCTCTTTTTTGCCATACTTTTTAACTTCCCATCTATAATAAAATTATAAAAATTACTAAAATAAGGAAAATTCTATTTTGCACTTTCTAATAAGAACTAGATTGAAGAATTAATCATATCTAACTGATAGAGAGAGATATGTCTGTGTATGTGTGTCTGTGTGTATGTGTGTGTGTGTCTGTCTCTGTGTGTGTGTGTGTGTGTGTCTGTGTGTATCTGTGTCTACGTGTGTCTGTCTGTGTGTGTGTGTGTGTGTGTGTGTGAGAGAGTGTCTGTCTCTGTGTGTGTGTGTGTGTCTGTGAGCGTGTCTGTCTCTGTGTGTGTGTGTGTGTGTCTGTAAGCATCTATGTGTGTGTGTGTGTGTGTGTGTCTGTATACATCTATATATGTGTGTGTGTGTGTGTGTATGTGTGTATACATCTGTGTGTATGTGTGTATACATCTGTGTGTGTGTGTGTGTCTGTATACATCTATATATGTGTGTGTGTGTGTGTGTATGTGTGTATACATCTGTGTGTATGTGTGTATACATCTGTGTGTGTGTGTGTGTCTGTATACATCTATATATGTGTGTGTGTGTGTGTGTATGTGTGTATACATCTGTGTGTATGTGTGTATACATCTGTGTGTGTGTGTGTGTCTGTATACATCTATATATGTGTGTGTGTGTGTGTGTATGTGTGTATACATCTGTGTGTATGTGTGTATACATCTGTGTGTGTGTGTGTGTCTGTATACATCTATATATGTGTGTGTGTGTGTGTGTATGTGTGTATGTATGTGTGTGTGTCTGTATACATCTGTGTGTGTGTGTGTGTGTGTGTGTGTGTGT
>NW_015638974.1:1250864-1290078 GCF_001515625.1 Sinocyclocheilus rhinocerous | reverse complement strand
GAAAATACAGTTTTTTTTACAGAATAAAAACCATTACGCCTATGGAGAGTACCCGTAAACCATGTGTGTGTGTGTGTGTGTGTGTGTGAGAGAGTGTGTGTCTCTGTGTGTGTGTGTGTGTGTGTGTGTGTCTGTGAGAGTGTCTGTCTCTGTGTGTGTGTGTGTGTGTGTCTGTGTGTGTCTACATGTGTCTGTGTCTGTGTGTCTGTGTCTACGTGTGTCTGCGTCTAAGTGTGTCTGCGTCTAAGCGTGTCTGCGTCTCTGTGTCTACGTGTGTCTGTGTCTACGTGTGTGTGTGTCTGTGTCTGCGTGTGTCTGTGTCTGCGTGTGTCTGTGTCTGTGTCTGCGTGTGTCTGTGTCTGTGTCTGCGTGTGTCTGTGTCTGTGTCTGCGTGTGTCTGTGTCTGTGTCTGCGTGTGTCTGTGTCTGTGTCTGCGTGTGTCTGTGTCTGTGTCTGCGTGTGTCTGTGTCGGTGTCTACGCGTGTGCGTCTCTGTGTGCGTCTCGGTGTCTGTGTGTGTGTGTGTGCGCGTCTGTGTGCTTGTGTGTCTTACCCACGGCCAGCAGTACTTCTTGGAGGGTTCCTGATGTCTCTCTCTGGATGCTCTCCTCTATTTCATACCCTGAGAGCTTTCTATACTCCTCAAACACTGCAGAAAAACCATTAACAGAAAACAAGTGAATATATAGAAACAAAAATACCAATTTCATTACCTACATGCATGTGTGAAACTAACCTCTCCTAAGGTGAGCATTACTACGGTTTCCCAGTATAGTGATGAACTGGCCTTCATCGGTTCCATACTTCTGTTCTCCTGCTGCAAGCAGAGCCTACACCACAAACAGTTTTTAAACTGACTGATATTACACACCACAAGCACTAGATGGAACCATTTCAACGTTTTACATCAAGAACTTTTTATTTAACATCCAAACGTTTTTTCAGAGAAAGAAAATGACCAGTTTTAGTCTAAAAAATTATTTGCAAACATTCAGTTGCATTGGATTTGATGTGAACTTACATATACAAACTTACCTGCGCATCGCTTTGGATGAGGTCTTCTTGTATACCCTGCTGTCTGCTGGCCTATAGCAAAATCATATAATATCAAATAAATGAATAGTAATGCAACTAAAATGACAAAACAACCACACTTAAGTCTTAGGTCCTTTCTGCAGTGGATTGAAATTTCCAGTGCTATTAACATACACAGATACAGTATTGTTTATTTAAATCTTGTATTTTTATTTTTTATAAAGATTGTTAATGGACTACGTACTTGTAGCAAAACAACCAGCATCCTACTGAAATTACCTCCAGTGTCACCAGTCACATCTTTCTCCAGATCATCATTATGCTCTATAATATACATACAGATATCATTAACATTGAAGAGAGCATCATTCAACACATATTGCCTTACTGGCACTAACTAAGAATTAGAATACTAAGAAAAAACGTATAATGCACAAACACAGTTACCTCGCTTGTATAAACTTTTGATCTCGTTGACTTCATTAGGTAACCTTGATGCCAAGATCTCAATCAGCCCTTTCTCATCTGTGCCTGCACCCTAAGACAACAAATGCAAAGGTACAGATATACAGCAATCTGTCTATAAAACATCATGAAATTTATATTTCACTACAATCGTGATTATTAGTTTTTTTATTGTTAAAAATGATTGACAGCCCTAGTTATTGGTGTGTACCTTAATAGCATCCCGCAGACATGTGACATCATACATGATGGGAGGAGTCATCAGAGCTACAATCAGACTCTCAAACTTCCCACCCAGCTCTGACTTCAAATTATCCACCAAATCCTAAACAGAGATGAAAAGAAAAAATAGTAAATAGTTTTTTTTTTTAATTATTGTTTTATGTATCCTGCACAAATTCAAATAACACATGTTTATATATGGCTTGAGTACATAAATGATGCTGATGAGATTACATTTCCATGCAGGGTTTTGAATGCAGCCTTGATTTCTTGGCGCTGTGCATTACTACGTGCTATCAGCAGCTGGAGAATAGCATCCTCATCGGTGCCTGAGTAAAAAAAAATAAAAAATTATTGTTGATGACCATTACATAATGAGTAGACTGATATCCATCTCTTATACCCAGATGCAATATTCTCAAGTTATTCATTCATGAGAATGAAATAAATTAAACAAGCAAAATGTATAAACACTAATGCATCCATACACAGCCTTGATCATCCAAATAATAATAAATTAGTCACACTAAATGTGTAAGATCTCTGCAATTCTACAGCATAATAGATTCTAATTTGCAGTTACACATTTAATCATCCATACACAGCCTTGATCATCCAAATAATAATAAATTAGTCAAACTCAATGTGTAAGATCTCTGCAATTCTACAGCATAATAGATTCTAATTTGCAGTTACACATTTGTCAAACTCACCGAGTCCTTTCATGGCCTTGAAGAGAACTTCAGCGTCATTGTTAGCATTGAATCCACCATGGGCCAGGGTTTTGAATGCAGCCTTGATTTCTTGGCGCTGTGCATTACTACGTGCTATCAGCAGCTGGAGAATAGCATCCTCATCGGTGCCTGAGTAAAAAAAAATAAAAAATTATTGTTGATGACCATTACATAATGAGTAGACTGATATCCATCTCTTATACCCAGATGCAATATTCTCAAGTTATTCATTCATGAGAATGAAATAAATTAAACAAGCAAAATGTATAAACACTAATGCATCCATACACAGCCTTGATCATCCAAATAATAATAAATTAGTCACACTAAATGTGTAAGATCTCTGCAATTCTACAGCATAATAGAGCAGTTACACATTTAATACATTTGTCAAACTCACCGAGTCCTTTCATGGCCTTGAAGAGAACTTCAGCGTCATTGTTAGCATTGAATCCACCATGGGCCTTCACTGTGCCTCTGCCAGCCTAAAACAATTAGAAAAAAAATCAAGTATTAGTTTCATTCCTTTTTAATAGTATGTATATATTTAACTTCAGGAACTTCAGTAATACATCTCTGAGTCACAACCACACCCACGTTTCCTCTGACTCTCTAAGAAGATGTGCATTTGACTTTTACATGCAGTAGTTTTCCACATGGAAACTTTGAGCGACTACCACAAATCCTCTGCGGTCTATGTGTGTGGGAGGCAGGGGAGTGATACCAGAATACTGGATACAATTCATACTATACCACATCTACAAATACCACATCTACAAATTAACATTGTTTTTCTTTTTTAAAAAGTATTGTTCAGATTTACTTATTATCTGCATCCTGTTTGTGACCTACTATCCACTCAAATTCAGGAAGCTGTGTAAGATTCCAGAAATTACCAACAGATGTAACCCAAGATTTTGTGAGAATACAGTCAAAGATCATGCTGATCATGTGATCTTTTGGGAAAAATCACACACTTCTTAAATCCTTCATATAATTTCATAAACTTGAACACAGAAAACACTCCGCCGCCGGTGTCTGTTTGTGGATCAAAGGAGTCACGGGAAAAGATACCAGCACAGACACAGGCACACTGGTTTGTTCTTATCTCAGTTAAGTCCTCTGGGTGACAACCACACTACTGACAAAAGCCCTCTCAGCAAGGCCTCATTAAAACAAGGCACACAAATACACACTAAAGTCCTTTTCTGAACCTCGCCGTATGCACACAAGCACAGAACATACCGCAAATCAATCTCGACTTGCTTTGCTTCTATGTAGCCACTGTATGACACCTATTTAACCCTACAAGACATAGGTTGCATTCAAAATCACATACTTTCCCTTCTATATATTAAGCGAAGAGAACAGTATGTCTGAATTAGTAGGCAAAAAGTACCCGGATTTACTACTGGCGAGATTCTGAAATGTGCATACGATGTCAAAAAGACCATAGACAGTATTTCAGAATTTGGAACTGCATATTATATATATATTTTTTATCATATATTTCTGTGGTAAGGGTGGTATGCTATAATGCGTAATACGTGCCAATGCTATGATATAAGTCCCCAGAAATTGTCCAATAAGCAAAATGTTTATTGTGTATAAACTTGCAGACAGCAGCTGATTTAAGACAGCTTTTACTTACTACTCACAGCTTTTTTATTAGATAAGCTAAATGATATTTTGTTGTTTGGGAGAGGAAATGTATTGTTCGTTAATGTCTCAGCCACAGGAATGTGTTGAATAACTCAGGCCTGAATGCTTTCTGTGGTTATTTAGGAATCAGGAGCCATCCATTCAAAATCCAAACAGAACAGAATCCTACTTGTGTACGATGGCAACATCACGCGTTATAGATTTAATCTGTGCAAAACAAGACATTTAAGGAAAAACTTGCAGATTCTTGAGACATAGGAGAAAACCTACACTGTTAAAAATAAAGGTGCTTCGTGATGCCATAGAAGAACCTTTTTGTCTAAATGGTTCCATAAAGAACCTTTAACATCTGAAGAACCTTTCTGTTTCACAAAAGGTTCTTTGTGGCAAAAGAAGGTTCTTCAGATTATAAAAAGGTAAGAAAGAGATGGTTCTTTAAAGAACCTTTGACTGAATGGTTCTTTGTGGAACCAAAAATGATTCTTCTGTGGCATCGCTTGAAGAACCTTTTGAAGCACCTTTATTTTTAAGAGTGTATCCCACAACTTTTCCCATAACTTTTTATATAATTTCACACCTCTGTCCCCACTTTTGTCAAGTCACATTGATTTATATAGCACTTTATACAATGCAGATTGTTTTAAAGAAGCTCATCAGTAATAAACTGGAAAATAACAGTGTTAATGTTGCAAAATTCACCCATTATCAGCTGTAAAGCAGCTCCACAAAAGACAATAGTGTCATTATTCAGCTCATTATAGTTCAACGTTGAACTAACAACACCTGCAAATCAAACAATATCACACAGGCTAGTTTTTTTTCCCCCTTACATTTTAGGTAATGGTGCTGCTATTTTCCATTTTATTTAGAGCATTTGACTTTATTTAGGCTAATTTAAATTTTACACAAAATAAGCAAAATATGATTATCAACACCATCAGATTCCAAATCTGGCTGTGGTGACAATTCCCTAGATGAAGCTGGAAATATTTGACAAAACAGAAGCAAGGCATCACAACAAAATATAGCTGAATACATGTTAAATATAGCACTTTATACAATGCAGATTGTTTTAAAGAAGCTCATCAGTAATAAACTGGAAAATAACAGTGTTAATGTTGCAAAATTCACCCATTATCAGCTGTAAAGCAGCTCCACAAAAGACAATAGTGTCATTATTCAGCTCATTATAGTTCAACGTTGAACTAACAACACCTGCAAATCAAACAATATCACACAGGCTAGTTTTTTTCCCCCTTACATTTTAGGTAATTGTGCTGCTATTTTCCATTTTATTTAGAGCATTTTACTTTATTTAGGCTAATTTAAATTTGACACAAAATAAGCAAAATACGATTATCAACACCATCAGATTCCAAATCTGGCTGTGGTGACAATTCCCTAGATGAAGCTGGAAATATTTGACAAAACAGAAGCAAGGCATCACAACAAAATATAGCTGAATACATGTTAACATGCTGAACAGATTAATCCGATTACTTCTCCTTATACATAATAAACATTTATCTTTTTACAGTTCTGTAGCCCTTTTGTCCTAGTACTAAAACTCTGTCAGTTGGAGTCATGTTACTCAGCCTCAGTCCAAACAATAGAGTGAACAAACATATCTGACATATCCAAATATACGGAAATGAAAGCAATATTGATTTACCTGCAGAAACAAGTGTGCGAGTGTTCTCCAATCTCCCTGTTTCAGCTAAAACTAATTTATTTTACAATGCATCTGCAGCTTAGGTATTAATGAATGAAAAGTGATTTCAGTTTTTCGGTCCTGGTTATATTCTTATTGACAGTAAACTAAACGTCTGATACGAGTAGCATCATAGTATCAAAACATTACATTGCTGACTTTGTTCTGTATGAAATATTATTATTATCCGCCACGTTAGCGGAAATAGTTCACCAGTTTACTTGAACTCAGCGGAACGGGGTGAATTAGAGGAACAAAGAAGAGGAGAGCGGAGGATAGCAGAGTGAAGAAACTGAGGGAGACAGACAGGAACGCCCTTCGGGTGGTTCAGCTCACGCGAGTGAGTCATCGATGCTCTCATTTACAACTATTTTGTTTATTTCTAAACATTTGCATTAAAAACATAAACGCTCTCTGAAATAGTTGGAATCATGAATCATATGTAGCCTACATAATAATGCTTCCAAAAGCATCGTGTGTCGCCTATATTGCAGGATAGTGAAAAAGCATCGTTTCATTCTGTAGTAAGAGTTTGACAGCAATGCAACAAGTACTGTGCCCCTTTAAGCAATGTTTTTTTCTTCCCTACGCAGCTATTACGGGCGACGACACATGAAATGTCGCAAATCTAGCTATACAGAACATTAAGTATCTTCAAAAACAAAGGCGTGTTAAAAATTAAAACACGCTACAAATGATGTTAGACTTTCATTACAGCAGTAAACTATAACTTACCATCTTTGGGATTCACGTAATACTTCAAAGAGCTCGAAGCTAAAAAAGAAAAGAAGAGAGAGAAAGAAAATGACAAAATAACGGTGCAGTAATAAACATCGATGTGAATAAATGCATAATGTGATTATAAAATAATAAAAAGCAAGTTTATCAAGTATTGAGAAGGGGAAAAAAATGTTTGAAATGTTTTCAGACAGGTAGGGTCGTACCTGTGTACTCTATAGAAACATGAGTTGAAGGATTAGAGTTGAAGTGCCGTTTCCATTCACTTACCGAGAGAAGAGTTTCAGTTTAGGAGCAGATGACTGCAGTACAGACCGAAGCAGCAGCAGGAATGAGGAATGAAGTACTCTAGTAGAAGGATTAAACTCGACTGCGATGTGTTGAGGGTTGAGCCACACCCTGGCAAATCAGCCAGACGCTGTGACTTATGGGTAGTGGTGTTTTTCTGCTTTCTTCTTATATTTCTACATATCTGTGCATACTAAAGCAATGAATCACAGCTGAAGACCAGGCATTGCAGAAGATCACAGTACAGAGAACCATTTTTAGAAGAATGTAAGCAGTTATTATTCAAACTTATAAACATCAACTTTCTCCATCCAGGAGGCTGGTTTGTGAACTCTGATGCAGTGCTGCTGGTTCCCCACCCTGTTGGTCAACAAAGTGTTGTTCCAGCAGGTGCTCTCACTGTTTAATAAGACAAACAGAGAAAAGCTATCTACCAGGCAACATATTAAGTCTACTCAAACACACAAAGATGGGTGTCACGTTACACAAATCTAATATTTTATTTGGAAAGTAACCCATTGTTGATAATTTCCACGTGGAAGACTTGCTGATCAAATTTCAAGCCCAAACACAATTGCAACTGCATTGTGTTCTAAAAAGACTTAGCATGAAATTAAGACATACTACAGATGCACATATAGCTGATGAATACATAAAAAGCCATACTCCTGTCTTTACCATCACAACATTTTAGGTGGAATTGTTTGTAATGTTAGTATGTGCACATTAAGGCTGTGCGATATTGAAGAAAAATGCGATAAGCGATAACTCATTAAATAATGAAATATTCGATATGCGATACGATAATGCTTAAAGTGCCACATGCTCAGATGAAACAGTTTTACTCAGCTGTTGCTGAGTCAGTTCTGTGAACTTCTATAACTATCTTGTGTCATATATATATGGTTATTTGTATGTATGTATCAAGAGCTCCTGTAAAATCACAACAAATTCCCTGTTTGCGCACACTTAAGTGGTGAATAAAGCTCATTCTGATTCTGATTCTAATAAGAAAGCACCCCTACAGCAACTTCTGAAAGTGAACGGTAGTGTTTTACTCTAGCATTACATAAAAATGTCATTTTAACATGAGTTTAGGAACTGAATAATAAAAAGGAAAAATAAAACACTGCGTAGTATTTACTCTTTGAATTCAACATGAACTGATTCTTATTTAAGCTACAAAAGTTATTTAGGTAAGAGCAGTGAGTGATTTTCTCTGTCTTTTGTTCATGGCCCCAAATATTGCAAGCTGTAGCGATATGCATATTGCGATATGTACATTTGCGATATTTCGATAATTTCGATATATTGCACAGCCCCTAGTGCACATGTAATGTTAATTCACCTGTAACCTAAGTGCTTGACAATATTATTGGTTTTATTATTATTATATTTTTGTTATTACTCTTTTTATTATTTATTTATTTATTTATTTATTGGTTAGGCCTACTATGCCAAAATCAGCAATTTTCAATAATGCTCTTGTCCCTTTTACATGCAGTTATAATGAATTGTAAACTGGTGCTTTCAAGCTTGAAAAAGGACACAAAAGCATCATAAAAGTACAGGTAAATTTGTCCATATGTTCCATGCACTATCAATTCTTGTGAAGTCAATATATAATTATGTGATGAAACTGTTAAAGGGATTTTTCACCTAAAAATGGAAACTTGATGAAAATGTTCTTACCCTCAGACCATCCAAGATGTAGATGAGTTTTGTTTCTTCAACAGATTTGGAGAAATGTAGCATTGCATCACTTGCTCACCAGTGGATCCTCTGCAGTGAATGGGTGCCGTCAGAATGAGAGTCCAAACAGCTGATAAAAACATCACAATAATCCACAAGTAATCCACACCACTCCAGTCCATCAATTAACATCTAATGAATCAAAAAGCTTCATGTTAATAATAAACAAATTCATCATTAAGACGTTTTTAACTTCAAACCGCTGCTTCTGGCTAAAATACGAGTTCTCTGTATCCAGTTTCTTCAGTGAAAAAGTTGTCTCGTCTGAATCAAAAGAGAAATATGCAAAGATCAAGCACTGTAAAAGTACAAGTAAAAGCAGTCCAAAGCAGTTCTAAACAAATATGTCAGTTTATTTTGACAACAGGTGATGGACTTTATCACCAGAGGAAGCGTTATTATGGATTATGGCCAGAAGTGATGGTTTAAAGTTAAAACATCTTAATGATGGATTTATTTCTTACAAATATACAGATTTCCTCATCAAAAGATGTAAATTAATGGATTGTAGCATGGATTATTGTGATGTTTTTAACAGCTGTTTGGACTCTCATTCTGACGGCACCCATTCACTGCAGAGGATCTATTGGTGAGCAAATGATGTAATACATTTCGCTGAAGAAACAAACATGGCCTAAGGGTGAGTATACATTTTCAGAAAATTTTTATTTTTTTAGTTAACAATTCTTTTAATCATTGCGAATGGATCAGTGGATCAGTGAATTGAATTATTCACATTGGTTTTGTGAACTGGATCAACCAGTTCACTGAAAAGATTTAACTTAAAGAAAGATTAGAATTGGACAAGGTTATTCTCTCAATGTGCAAAGGAGAACTTGTGCCAGTGCAGTACTGTAACTAGGAATTCTCCCTAACTGTAATGGCCCAATACATTTAAAAAATACATGTAAAAATTGTTGTGTGCCCCCAGAATCATTCCAACCTTTCACCCTAGCTGTTGAGATTTTCAGTGAATATTGAGATTGAATAAATGGATTTAGAATGTCTTGTATTTACTACTTTTATAAGCATTTATGCTGTTCATTTGTCATTCAATCCCCATTCTCTTTCAAGATCAAGAGCAGGGTATTCTTCAAAAAAAAAAAATCATCAAATTTTCAAATTATGGTAATAATCAGTATGGTAAATCTCTTTGAGTGTGTAAACTGGATTTTACAGACACAGAAACAGGAGTTATTTAAAAGATACCAAAAAGTGCAAGTCATCAGTTGTTATTTCATCAGAACTCAGCTCAAAGTAAAGTGTTATGTGAGTTGGGTAAAGTGGAATTTAGTCCTTCAGTTCTGATTTATGCAGCTTCGAGCCATTCAGTGCACTTCATTCATAACTGGTCCACTTAACTCTACTGTAAAATGTTCCCCCTTTTTTTTAATCAAATGATTAATCAGAACTGGGGAACAGTGGTAGCTTCCAGAATCGGCCGACGGCGGACCGATCTATTGCTGGAGAATCTCAACCACCACCCAGTCATTTTTGCCATTCTCTCTTTTCCGTGTTGCGTTGACTTTTCCCGATACTCGAAATATACAGAAACGTTTCTCTAGCGGGGCGAATAAGTGTGCCAGGAGTTTATAAATAGCTCGTTTATCTGAGCGGACACCCCTCCGGTCTGTGCAAATGGAATATGACCGGTCGCATATGATCCTCGTGCGCTTTCAGTCTGGTTTGTGTTTCTTTCTCGGGCGGCGCCTTTCAGATCTCTGAGGAGTGACACTCACGAGCGTCTGCAATCATGGAGTGGAAACCGATGGAAATAAACCCTGAGGTTTAACGCTTTTTCATGATTTAGCCTGGCCAGCTGATTTATCGCGCATGGTTTCGCTTTCTCATGACCGACATATTTGTGCGCTTGTATTGCTTTCAGATGCTGAATAAGGTACGTTCGCTGAGTCATAAGATGAGGTGATGATGAGACTGTCTGCTGGACGGGTCTGGGGCTGAACTTCCACGGACTCCAATTTGAGATGAAAGGGCGTGGGCTCACACGCGTTATCACCTGCTATGCACAATAACAGTGACACGCAGCATTTTTTATACGCATGCTTAACGCAATAATTTGTCATTTTGCATAATATCACAAGTTACAGATATACTAGTCGTTTATAACACATGGTCATTTCAGACTTTTAATATATCAGACACTGATTTTGTTTGATTTGAATCGATATACGGGTCAAGAATAATGTGATTTTTTTTTTTCTTTTCTTTTTTTTCTGTCTTTGTGTAGGTGTTGAGTAAGTTGGGTGTGGGCTCGAGTTGGCGTTTTGTGGATGTTTTGGGTCTGGAGGATGAGTCTCTGTCAGGAGTGCCCTCACCCTGCTGTGCCATGATGCTGCTCTTCCCTTTAACGCAACAGGTACGTACGGACGCACGCGCGCACAACGCGGGCGTGGTCACCTCTCACGTGAGGAATCGATATGTGAAAAACTTAGATGCTCAAAGTTGCGTAGTTTTATTATACCCAAGTTAAAATTTATTTTAGTTGTAAATGTTATTTTTTGGCTTATTGGTAGTATTTCAAATCAGAGTGGCCTATCTTTACTCTCACAGAATGAAGTGTATTAGTTATATGACTTTAACACCGATATCTCTCTTTGTTTTTAGCACGAGGAGTTTCGTTCCCAACAGTCTGTTGACGACTCTAAAGGTGTATATTTTCTGAAACAAACTGTGGTCAACTCTTGTGGAACTGTGGGTTTGGTACATGCTGTGGCCAACAACCAGGACAGTGTTGATTTCGGTGAGTGGAGACGTGTGCCATGAACTTCTGCTCATACGCATGATGTTTTCTGATGCTGAATTGAGCTGATGACCTTGTTGATTTGAAAAATAATTTAATTTTTTTAAATTTATATTTTATTTTATATTATATCTTAAAATTTGACATCCATATGAAATACAAAGTTACAAATTGACAGTAAGTTTAGATTGGTGAGAGATGTGGATTCATGATTCAGCACCCTTTTGTCTTTAGACAGTGACTCTGCACTGAAGAAGCTTCTAGAAGACACCTCAGAGATGTCTGCTGCAGAAAGGGCCAAAGCATTTGAACAAAATAAGGTATTGTAAGTGTTCATTAAATGTTGAGTCGCACAAAACATGTGATTTGCCACATAATCTTTGCCAAAAACCAAGATTAACTTCAGAAATGTCAAAGTACTTGTAACTAAGACCTATTTTAATATTTGTGCAGTATTCATGACCTCCAGTAGGTGGTACTATTCTACGATTTACATTTCCTAAGTAAATAAATGAAAATGTACTTATTGTACTATTTTTATTTTCCATGGTGTTTGGTGTTTAATTCAAACAAATGCATTCAGGCTTAATTTGTGTTTTTAAAGTTAAGTTGTTTTATTCAGGCCATCCAGGAATCTCATGATGCAGTTGCTGATGAAGGACAGTGTCTGGTAAGACAAGAATGACATACACAAACACTAGGAGTAATGAGTTTAAGTTAAATTGTTGTTTCTTTTTCCCTCTCCATCTCTCTTATTCTAACAGCCAGAGGCAGACAAAGTTAACTTCCATTTCATTACATTTGTCAAAGTGAACGGTCAGCTTTATGAGCTGGGTAAGTGGATGACATGTATTGCGGTGTAGTGTCTGTTTCTGTGCCGACGACTTGCGTTTAAGTTTAAACTTACTTTTTTAAATGTCTCTGAGCTATAAAGTGGGTGTTTTGTTGCCTCAGATGGCAGAATGGATGGACCTGTGAATCATGGACCTTCAAAACCAGGAAGCTTCGTCATGGTAAGCACACATTTTCCTGGGCATGGTGTTTGTAGTTAATTGCAACTGTAGCATGTTGTACGGTTAAAACCGTAGATTCAGAGCATCTTAAAACAATGAGTCATCTTCCTGTGACTGAATAACTGACTTCATCTCTCTAGGATGCGGCAAGGGTGTGCCGTGAGTTTACAGAGCGGGAGAAAGGGGAGGTGCGTTTCTCTGCTGTGGCTCTCTGCAAAGCCTGAGAGGAGCCAGACCACTTAGCTTGAACCATGAGCAGTTCCGGAAAACCCTTCAAGCTCTTACTATACAGAGCACAGAATCCAAACCTGTACCACGCTACACAAACTGCCTGCCTGTCTGACTGTGAATTACTGTATTTTTTTTTTTTGTCTCTCCTATCAATCTGCAACTACTATGCTCTTTGTAAACATCAGTTTTGTTTATTTGAGCTTTTGTTGTTACCTCATTTACTTCAAGTTTGAATATTTTGGACCTGACTGTGAATTACTGTATTTTTTTTTTTTTTGTCTCTCCTATCAATCTGCAACTACTATGCTCTTTGTAAACATCAGTTTTGTTTATTTGAGCTTTTGTTGTTATCTCATTTACTTCAAGTTTGAATATTTTGGGCACTTTTTGATGGGGGCAACATTTAGCAGAAATTTAATGTGAACTCATTAGCTTGGAGGTGTATGTTCAAAATAAAAAGAAGACTGAGAAGGGTAATTTGCTTTTGTGTGTAGTGTTGTGTGTGTGACATAAGTATTTGAGTAAATGTAATTACTGTACTTGAGTATCTTTTTGGATACTCTGTAGTTTTACTGAGTATCAAAGGTATTAGCAACTTTTACTCTCTACTTCACTACATTTTTTTAATAAGTATCTGTACTCTTTACTCTACTACATTTGTAATGAGTGTTGCCATTTTTGCATGGCACCTAGCTTTTTCTGCAGCAGTTTATTTCTGCTACAAAAGAAGTGATACCAACTACCGTACTATATCTTGTGCATTTTGCCCTTACTCACCCGAACTTGTCAACAAGGCTACTTTACGTGAATGTGAGTTCCTTAGCAAGTAGTTATGAATCACAGATGTTTTATATATGAGATGAGGACATGACTGCAGCCGGCAATGAGACCGAAACCAGCACATCCAGTGCAAGAAGGCTTAGAATTTTTAAATTTTATTTAACATTATTTTATTTATCCGTTATACTAAAGAGACCTTTTCGAAGGATACTGTTTTATTTTTTTTTGAGGTGAATTTAATTTTGGTTTTGGAAAATAAACGTGATTGCTCTCCTCACTAATCAACTCTTCCTTGTTTTCACTGGCATGTCTCTTTGACTGGCATGACCCTAAATGTTTTTTTTTTAAACTGTTGTCTGTAATTTTTTTCTGGATTTATGATTGAATACAAATAAAAAAAACTGTGGTAATATAATGAAGGCATAAAACATTAACAATTTAAATAATCTTTCAAAATCTAATTCATTGTTTTTCAAACCTGTCTTGGAACCCCGCCCCCTGTTAACAGTTAAACATGTTTGTGAATATAAGATAAAATAAAAATAAACAATAAAAAAAAATAAACCCAAAGTGGTGATTTGGAGCCCTCTAGTGTCATGATGAGTGCCTGTGCAGTGGTTCCATTTTGGCCTCCAAATTATGATTTTGTCTTTTTTATTTTATTTTATTAAAACGCATTCAGTGAGACATGATGCAAAGTCATACTTTGTAATCTGTAAGGATGGTATTATTTTGAGCCCAAGGGTATGCCATATTAACCTGATAACATGAGTGCTGCTTGTGGACCTAGTGTGAAATTGGCCTTTCTACAGAGACATTGCTGTTTCAGCGTAAATTGCACATTATGACTTAAATTAGGAAGCCAGAGTTTGCTAATCCACATCCATTCACTAATTTAAGCTTTCACTTCAAGTCTGCAGAGAACTGTAATGCACCCGTTTAGTGTTATTAACATGCAGTGTGTGTTGTATTCCGTGCTAATTAAGCTCTCAAAGTGCCCGTTTATTTGGAGGCCACTTTCAACACTGTGAATCACCCTTATGCCTACTCTCAGAACACAGTATCAGCTTCACTGCATGAGTCCTACCTGACAGGAACATACTTCAGGGTGTCTTGGAAAGACAGGCCAACAAAGTCACATCAACAAGCTGGGATACATCTTTAATTGGTGTGCAGGAACCTCTCTATTTGCTGTACACAATGTCACTGGAGCCGGTCATTCGGGTATAGCCTACTGGTTCTTCTAACCTTAAGGATTTTTCTCAAAATTATTCAGAATTTAGATTTTTTTTAATACAATAACACAATGTAACACATTTGTTTCACTTAAATTTTTTTTCTAGTTCTTATAGTAATTCTGTGGTGGTAATTATTGTGCTATTTATTTTCACGTAATATTTTGGTGAATATTTAGGTCAGGTCAATTTTAGAACTAGCCTATTATTATTAATTAGGAAACATAGTACATACAAGTCTTTGTAGTAATCTCGCATGTTTTTTTTTTCTTTTAAAGATATTTTGCTTTTGTAAGGATGGGAACATTCTAGAAGTGTCTGTAATATTCTGGAATATTTTATTGCTTTCTGGAACATTCCAGAACATTGTGGGACAAAAAAAAATCATCCAGCGTACACTTCTGATGTTTTGGACGACTGACTTTTGCTAACTGTGTATGTTAAACTGTTGTTGCTAGCTCAGTGTTATGTATGTAGCATGTAATTTTTATGCATGATGAGTAATAACAGATTAGCTTCTATAAGTCATACCAAAAATTGTAACAGAACATTTATAAAAAATTATTTCATGGTGCAATATTAATGTTAGAATAGCCACTAGAGGGCGTCATTGTAGCATGAATGATCCCTCAATGACCGTTTCATTACTTTAGATCAGTGGTTCTCAATTCCAGTCCTGGGTACCACTGCTCTGCATATTTTGTATGTCTCTCTCATCTGAATGAACTTATTTAGAGAATAGAGGTTAACATTTGTATTTATATAATATTCAGCTCTTTTCTGCCTACTTCATCTGTGTCTGAGTAATTGTAAGTGTGAGATACACAGCTGTTTAACATTATGCTTATGGTTATATTAAAGGGGTCATGAACTGCCTTTATTATTTTGTACTCTTCTCCGATGGCCACTTATAATTTTTACATCAAAAAATATAATCATTTAGAAGTAATAGGCTATTTTTTGTCCTGTTTTGACCCCCCTCATCAGAACGCTCTGTTTGAATATAGGCGTGGCGGATTGTCGACTCGGAAGTAAACGCCCACTGCTGTGATTGGCTAACAGTTGTGTATGTTTGACAGCCTACAGCCTTCACAAATGGACGCTGCTTTGATTCAGGTTAAAACGCATAAATACTCAGTACATATCAAGCGATCTGTAATAAGACAAAGCAACAGTGACCACATAATAAAAACAGTCACTCACACTTTATTTAATGTCACATGACATTACTGTCAGATTCAATATATTCTTTTAGTTTCAATCTTTCTGAAAACCCTGTGTTGAATTGTGCCTTGTTTAATGAAACCGTGGTAAAATGAAGTGAACAAAGGACCAAGTTCTTACTGACGCGGTCTGGATCTTCATTAAAAATAAAGTTCATCCACTCTTTCCTAATGTTGGGATCAGAAGGAAGGCAATGCAAAGATTGTTTTTCCACAACATGGCACTGCACAGTGTCTTGTTGTCTTCGGAGCATTTTTATCGTTTGCCCCTCTCGTTATTTACACTACATGCATGAATCGTGGGCGGGGCTAAACAGGCAGTGATGTAGAATCGGTGGGCGGGGCTAAACTGGCAGCGATGTAGAAGCAGGCGTTAATCATCTTCTGCGGAGGCGGGGTTTAGCCACACTATTACGTCATAAAGTGGCACATTACACAACCTGTCATTTTGGCAAATTGGCTTCAATATAAGCTGTTTTTAGACTAACGAGAAAGTTTCAGAACTCAAAACTTACAGGATGTTTTTATAGTAGAATGACCTCTTATACGTCAAAAGATCAAGGGATTTTCTCAGTTCATGACCCCTTTAATATACAATTCAGCTCCTGCCCCCCCCCCCCTTTTTTTTACACATTCTGCTTTTATACTGCAAGCTCTCTGACCTTTCTGGTGCATGGTTCTGAAGAATCTTGCTTGACTGAACCAATCTTCCCCCTCTCTCAGTATCTATTTGCCATTCGTTCCTCTTTGCCCTTGAGGCTGAAGCCATGAGGAGGCAGCAGTGGGTACTGGGTGAGAAAAGGCTGTCTCCGTATGTGTGTGTGTTACTGTAGACGCACGCGTAAAGTATAGGGCCAGTTTAGATAGTCTGGAGGCAAGGATGACTTGGTTTATTCGACTGAGCTTTTGAGATTACAAAAAGCTCCTCGATTAAGAATCCGGATGATGCATCATGCCTGTACATGTTATGCAATCTGCCCCCAAAATCAGACAGCTATGAAACAGACACGGGGACAGACTGTGCAGTGACATCAGTGAGACATTGGAAAATAAATACGGGCTCCTGGGAGCATTTGGATCATGACGTGAAGCTCATTTGTTCTCCTGTCTATTAAATATTAAAAATGCTTTTCATACAAACGGTGAATCGAATACACCTCTTCTAAGATGAGCATGTTTTACATTTCTGTATTAATGTTTTTTTTTTCGAGGTGCATAAAGTCAAAAATATTAAGAGACACAGTTGTCTTGACATCACAATGAAAAAAATAGGCTCAAAGGAATACGATTCTTGAAAAAGTAGTTTGGCATAATCTTTTATTATTATTTCTTCAACAAACAAAAAAAACAACAAAAAAAAACGTGTCAAGGTCAACAAGTCTTATAATATCAGATAATTTGAAGATAGACTGTAAAATGTTATGTGGTGCGACTCCCCAAAATGGTATTTATTAATTAATCATTCCAAGTTTTGTAAAAATGTGATGTCTGTATACTTTTATTTAAATTTTACTTTTATTCATGGTTACATTACATTTTTAATTATTAAGTTCTTAACTTTTTGTAAAAAAAAAAAATAAATTGTAAACTTTTTCAAAACCATATGAAACCAAAATAAAGGCATAAAGATTTCTAAAAAATCTTTCTAATTTCTAAAAACGTTTTAAACTAGTTTTTTTTAGACACTCCTTTTATTTAAAATGATAAAACAAGTTTAGAAAGGATATGTTTTTGTGTTGTGTTGTGTTTTGTGAAAAATGAGAATAAAAATGAAAATGATCTGGAAAACCACCTAGTGCTATCTGATGCAGTAGTGAAAGATAAATGCTTCAAATCAAAATCTTTGAAAAATAGCTCATCTACCCTCATGTTATCTAATGAAAACATGTGTTCTGTTTCACATCTATGGCACCAAATACACATTCTGCATCCCAGTGTCCAGGAGGATGTAAGATGTACTTCATGATTTGGTGGCCGTTGCCGGTTTGAGCTGAGATGAACGGGCAATAAGAACACAGTCCTGTCTCTTCAGGCAGATTCTAACTCTGAGATGGTTCACAGTCCAGAAACAAAAGGGCTGTTCAGTGCTTTAAATGAGTAAGTTTGAGTGCGCTGACTCCAGAGGATGAGAGAGAGATGCTAATTAAATCCAACCCCACCTAAGGGCTTCATACTGACCTCATGTGTCAATCAAAGAGACTTAGGGAGGCTGATTCAACATATTTAATTATATAACGCTGCACTGGTCTGTGATGACTAGACTGTACCAGAATGCCCCATACCATATGAATCCCATTGGACTTGTGATGCTACTTTTGGGTGTTACCTCAAGTACATAGTTGCATTTGGAAGCTGTTCTGAACCCACATCATGCGGTCAAGAGCTCAGCGCAAGTGAAACAGGCTTTAAAAACGGTTAATCAACAGTTTAGTTACATTCTGATTAAAGGAACACACTGGTGAGCTCAGCAACATAAAAAGGCCTTGGACATCCACGGAAGACAACAGTGGTGGATGATCGCAGGATCCTCTTTATAGTAAAGAAGAACCCCTTTGCAACATCCAGCCAGGAGAACACTCTCCAGGAGGTAGACGTGTCACTCTCAAAGTCTACAATCAAGAGAAGGCTTTATGAGAGAAAAGACAGAGGGTTCAACACAAGCATTTATACGCCCCAAGAATAGAAAGGATAGGTTAGACTTTGACAAAACATCTAAAGAGCCAGACCAGTTCTGAAAAGCATTGTTTGGACGGATGAAACTAAAATCAATCACATTGATGGGAAGAAAGAAGTATGGAGAAGGCTTGGAACAGCTTATGATCCAAACCATGCAACATCATCTGTAAAACACTGTGGATGAAGTGTGATGCCATGGACATACGTGGCTTTCTGTGGCACGGGGTCACTGGTGTTTATTGTTACGTAACAGAAGGCAGAAGCAGCTGGATGAATTCTGAAGTGTGTAGGGATATACTGTCTGTGATTGGTTGGCACTTCATTGTACAAATGGACAGGAGTTTTTGAAGTTAAATAAGTGGAATATTCTGCAATGGCCTAGGCAATCACCTGATCTCAGCCCTGTCAAGCATGCATTTCACTCAGTCTCCCACAGTGCTCACTGTTGCTAGAATAATCACATTATCCACAGAGTGCCATGTGCACAGATGCTGCAAACTCACAGAGCATGTGGCAGTGCAGCTGAGCTTGACATCTGACTCAACTCAACTCCACAACACTGCATTTACATTTGCCACATTCCATCCGGCCCCATTGGGCAAGAGGAGACAACAAATTAGCACAGATTCCCAGCAGAGAGCCAATGAGGCGAGAAGAGAGCAGCGTTATTGTGAAATGACACTGGGGCAAGCAGGTGCATATGTATGTATGATCTGTATTTCTGTTGTTCTGTTCTTAATGAAGAGGTAAAGACGGAACACATGGTTTAGCTTAATGCTGAAATAAACCAATACATTTGCAGTGACTGTGCAAGGGACAAAAAAACAGTAAAAATATCCTCAGCAGAACTGGTATTTTGTGGAAGAGGGACGGGAAATGTGTAATAACCTTTAATCGTGTGCTTTGGATTCGATTTGAACGCCTTACTTTTATCAGCTCCCCTGGCCACTGGATTCAGTGAAGGAGCTCCATAATCTACAGCTCAGCTGGTTTAACCGCTAGAAGGCTGTAGTTACAGACTACCGTAAAACGCAGTGCACTTCAGTGACTTGAACTTGGTAAAAGTAAAAATGTGTATAATGTATTATGCAGTTCATGCATCTGGTCAATTTGTTTTGGTCTCTGCTGATTTTGTGTCCTGTTTATTAATTTAGTTAGAAACACATTAAAAATGCAATTCATACATACAATGACTAGCATACACCACTTCTATGAAGCTCATGTTTTGATTTAACTCAGATAAAAAGCTTCATAAAAAAGAATGAATTTCTTTGGATGAAAACCTTAAGTGTAATCTTTTAATATTATTTCTAAGAAAAATATAAGATTTTAACAAACCTTCTTATTAAGTCAATTAAAATATCAAATTATGTGGCATTTATGACAAGGTTACTTCGGGTTGTAAAAGGTCATGTGACGAGACCCCCGCCCCAATTAATGATCTTTATCATTAATATCTTTGGTCACACTTTAGTTTGGAGACCAATTCTCACTATGATTTTGCCCCAATAAACTCCTAATGTGCTGCTTATTAATAGTTGGTAAGGTAGTTGTTTATAATTTTAGGTATAGGGATCAAGGGATCTAAAATATGCTCATGCAGAATAAGACATTAATATGTGCTTTATAAGTACTAATAAACAGCCAATATGCAATATGGGTGCTAATAAGCAGCTAGTTAATAGTGAGAATTGGTCCCTAAACTAAAGTGTCAATTCATTGTTTTAGAATTCTAAAGTGCCATTTTTTTTTTTTTTGTGATGCTGATGCAGGGCCGTTTGTCGGCAAGCAGAAATGTAAATGCTATTATTACCTGTTCTAAAGGAAAAGGCAGCTTGGGTTTCAATCCCAAGATGCACCATGCTGAACACATAGTATGTTGGAAGGCCGGCTGTTGTTGCTGTGTCCTGTTCTATGTACACTGCAAATACATACTGCTTTTAGCCCAGCAGGAGGTTTGTAATAGCTGGAGAAAGCGATCTGTTTGCATTCCCATTCATTTCAATGGCAGTTGCTCAACTGGCGCAGTACACAGCCTGCTTGCTGCCATCTTTGTTCAGGTGCACTCAGTTCCACATACAGGTTTTTGAGCCAATCACCTGAGTCATAATTTAGATGCGATTAATTACACTGGATCCACAGTGAAATGATGTCATGGAAACACTAATGTGCCACAAGAAAGTGTCCAGCACAAGTCCACAAGTGAAGACATCAGACATGGAAAAATATTCCATTTCATTTGTTTAAAGGGATAGTGACGTCATGGCTGTCGCCGGCCAAACAAGTTGGTGTTTTTTCAATGTAGGCTTCAGACACGGGTCACGACGAGGCGTTCCCCATAGCGACCCCTAGAGGACGCAGTTCGAAGTTCCACGAAAGGGAACCTACTAGTGTTTGTATAACAGACAGTGTCAGAGATAGTCCCAATGACACTTTCCTCACCTCTCAATTGCTCTGCACTGCCCCTGAAATGGACTTTGACCTTTGGTTATGCAGTGGTCAGGGCTAAAGCTTTCCACTGGCTTTGACCTTATGGTCTTGCTGACACTTTCATGAAATAATACAGCTGAATGAGCAGAATCACATTCAACGAGGGAAAACACACTTCATGAAATGACTGGCTTTAAAAGTTGAAGCGTTTGATTTCTGTGACACTATTGGCACCAAACAGAATTACAAAAACAGCTGTTTTCGAACACGTTTAAAACAAACAGGTAATGCCACCTCAAACTCATGCCAGTGTTTTAAATGATGGGTGGGTTGAGATGTTTTCCAAAGGAGAGGCTCTTAGAAGTACCTTTTTTTTTCTTCTTTTTTTTTTAACATAAAATATATAGGCCATACTGGGTTTTCAAACATTTCTTTAAGTTACCTCAAGTTAGTCAGGGCGATAAACAGACACTCATGATCATAAATCATTTGCGGAGATGGTAACCATAGCTATGGCTAACTATGTTATGGGCGCCAATAAGAATTTGGGTTGCTTGAGATGGACCTCAACAGACTGTGCCATGAACAAGGTCGGATTTACCCCTTGCTGTGCAATAAGGGGTTTTCACACCAGAGGAACGTTTTCATAGTTCCTCTAACTATTGGTGGAGGTACTAGCTTTTTGGCGTCTCTTTGCACTGCATGAACTTGGACCGATGCAGGAACGCCTTTTGGTCAACTAAATTTTACTTTAGAGTAGGGTCCAACTCCGCACAATATCAACTACCAGTGACGTACATTTAAGTTGATTGGCTGAACGCTTGCTTTACAAAAAACTGGCACCCACCATTTTTAAAAAGCTGTGTAAACACACAGTTTACATATAATTACCCAATGAACATGAGGTTCTATACTACTCATATAGGCAAGGATGAATTGTAGACCCCTTGATCACTGATCGCTGTCCAAAGGGGAATTTGAAGGCCAAGGCAATACCTTGAGCTCTTTGTCATGTTCCCTGAAATCATTCCTGAACAATTTTTGCAGTGTGGCAGGATGCATTATCTTGCTGAAAGAGGCCACAGCCATCAGGGAACACCATTGCTATGAAAGGGTGCACGTGGAAAATGAAAATTCTCTCATCATTTACTAAACCTCATGTCACCCTAGATGTATATGTCTAACTTTATTCTGTGGAATGCAGAAAAATCTCTAATGTACTGTAAGTGAGTGCGGGTCCCTCAAAGTTGATGCTTCGAAAACCATGCAAAACAAACTCAACAGTAAACCATGCAACAGCTGATGAATCAATGCTGATGAGAAGAATGGTCCTCCTGCATCTCTAGTTGCGCAAATGCTAATGTTTACATCTATGAACTTATAAAACTGCATTCGGCAGTTGGCCGGAAGCAATGTGGTTTATAATAGGGATGGACCGATACCGATACTGGTATCGGTATCGGGCCAGATACTGGCCTCCTGTACTCGTACTCGTACTCGTTAAAATGCCCCGATACCAAAGCAATGGTTTATAATTTAAATAGTTTAAAAAAATTGCTATTTTCTCAAACACACCTATCTTTTTGCTTCAGAAGACACTTTTTTTATTAACTGGGGTCATATTGGATTGCTATTGTGTTCATTTTGCATGTTTTTTTGAAGCATCAGCTATGAGGGACCCATGAACTTGCACTGTATGGACTCACAGCAATCATACATTTGGGATAGCTTGAGGGTGAGCAAATGGAGAATTTTCCTTTTTGGGTGGAGTATCCATTTAAGACTCCGTGTGTGTTCCAAGACTTTCAAGCATTATATATGTGGTGCCCTCATATAAAGCTCATAAACTGACCATATGCATTTGTGTGCCCTGGAAGACAAATCGCATTACTTAAACTCTTAACTCTCCTCAGCTGTTCTTGAACACAGTACACATTTGTATCAATGACAGTTGTGGAAATGTTGTGAAAAGTGTCAGCTGTTAGTTTGCCAGAGGGTTGGATGTGGATGATGGATCCGAACTGTAATGTCACCTCTCTTAGACGACAGGTGTTTGTCCTCCAGGAAAAAGTATAAAAATGGCACATCTAATGAATCATCCCTTACCCTTTTTTTTTAAAATCTGCACCCATCCCCCAGATATTACAGAAATCTGTCTCTCACACCTATTTGCCCGTCAATCTCTTTTACTGTGGGCCACACAAGGCGAGATGTGATTCAAGTCCATTACGACAGATTGGAATCTCCATCATCCCGTAAACTGGATGTGTGTGAGAGCACAATTTACGCAACGCATCTCTGTCATAAACCACCTCTACACCTAATATACCAGCCACAGCTTTAATTGAAATTTTAATGACTCAGTGTGAAACATCTGTACGTGTTTTTAAAGCAGCAACAGATCTATGGGTAATTACAGTACATGAGGCACAGACTGAGGATGCTGGTAAACGCTGTTTAAGAAATGTTAAACTTTTAGAAGAATGTGCCGTAATAGCATGAAAATGTCTGTAACGCTTTACAATAATGTTTAATTGATTACTGTAAGGATCATGAGCAACAATGAACAATACTGGTAGCACTTCATTTTACAGTCTTGTTCTACATGCATGTACTAAGTAGTACTAACCTAACCTTAACCCATATTAAGTCCAAGTAGTTATCTTATATTACTCAGTACTTTCTTGTGTAAGTACACTGTAAGTGCACATACTGTAAAATAGTTCATCCACAATACTTTCACAGCATTTATTGTGATAATTTCTATGTACACATTTAACATGTAAGTTGCATAAATTCAAATTAGAATACATTGACATATTGATATTATAAACATAGATGAATTTACAATGAATAAGAGGACATTTATAAATGAATAAATGCTATATAATTAATTGCTGGTTCCTGATATTGTATGCATAAACCAATGTTAACATTATTATAAAGTGTTACCATGCCATTAAAATGTCAAAAACATGATCAGATAAATAAGTTGATGAATCTCTACAGTATACTGTTTTTCTATAGTATTAACTACTCTAAAAAAACATCCTCTTGAAGGAGACCAATACTAAACCGGGTTATGATGTTTATGGATTAGATCCTCTGGAAACTTGTTCAGTTTTTATCAATATATACACTAGGTGTCCCACTGAAATGAGTGTCTCAAATGTGAGTGTTCGATGACACAATGAAACATAATCAGTCTGTATTTATTGTACAGTCTATGTGAAAGTGTGTGTGCAGTGTGGAGATTTTTCTATGCTGTGAACAAGATTCTGCTTTTAACAGTTGGCAGGTTACCTGCGTCGGTTGTGGAAAGCAGAAGCTGGCCTTTTAAAGCTCTAACCTCACTGCCTCTCCTTGTGTTTGTGTGTCAGTGTGCGTGTGAGAGAGAAAGAGCAGGCATCTGCAGAAACGTCATGCCTATTCAAATGAATGATATCTGATACGTGCCCCTTTTGACTGTAACTATACCTCAAAGAAAGGCATCGTCTAAAATGTAGCAGAAATCACCTTTCACATGTATACATTTGGTGAGTCAAGTGTTCTGCATATCATTTGCTTTAAACTGAATATTCTGTCATCATCTGCCAACCCTCATGGGATGAGAAAATTGTTTTCCTTGTATGCAACAAAAGTTATCGTTTATTATTATTATTATTTATTATTATTATTATTCAGCAGTTGGTGATCACTGTCTGTTAAATTCAGGTTAAATTGGATGTTTATTTAAAAAAAAAGAAAAAAAAAGAAGGGGTCTGAACCCTGGTTTCCTTGTAATGTTAATTTAAATCTATACCACTAACACATATGTGACCCTGGACCACAAAACCAGTCATAAGGGTCAATTTTTTGAAAATTGAGATTTATACATCACATGAAAGCTGAATAAATAAGCTTTCCATTGATGTATGGTTTGTTATGATAGGATAATATTTGGCTGAGATACAACTATTTGAAAATCTGGAATCTGAGGGTGCAAAAAAAATCAAAATATTGAGAAAATCGCCTTTAAAGTTGTCCAAATGAAGTTCTTAGCAATGCATATATTACTAATCAAAAATTAAGTTTTTATATATTTACAGTAGGAAATTTTCTAAATATCTTCATGGAACATGATCTTTACTTAATACCAAAAATATGATTTTTGGCATAAAAGAAAAATCAATAATTTTGACAAATACAATGTTTTTTTGGCTATTGCTACAAATATACCCCAGCGACTTAAGACTGCTTTTGTGCTCCAGGGTCACATATTACACTTAAGCGTTGGTCTAAAAAAGTGTTTTCCCCACTGGTTGTGTCTTCACTCACCTGGAGGAGTGAGCCAGAACCATAATTGGTGTCACCCAGAAAGGTTTTTGGTGTTAAGGGGGCTCGGATTCCTTGACAGCCTTTTAAAGACGACATTAAAATAGAATCCTTCAGTAGATAATGGAAAGTAGATAAAGGGAGGACATTTTTTGTGGCAGGTATGTGTGGGTCAGCAACTAATGAAATGATAATACTTAATGTATCAACCTTTAAAATTCTTTAGTTCACCCAAAAATTAAAGACTTGGATTAAACCGCTTGATTACATTTACAATATCAGTAATACATTACAATAAGGTTTTGTTTGTTAACATTACTAACCACATTAGTTCAAATCAAATCAAAAGTTGTGTCGATTAATTTTATTTAATGAACCTGAACTAACAATGAACAGTTGTATTTTTATTAACTAGCACTGACAAAGATTAATACACAATGTATTGCTCATTGTTAATTAATGCATTGACTAATGTGACCTAATGTTGTAAAGTATTACTACAATATATTTCTAAACGTTTTTATCAAAGTTGGAAGAGACTTTCAATGGAGGAACAGAAATCTCTAAGGTTTCATAAAAATATATTCAATAGTCTTATGGATTGGGAACAACCTGATAACAGAAACGATAACAGAATTTTAATTTTTAGGTGAACTAACCCTTTAATGGTTGATAAGGGGAGAATTCAGAGTAAAATGACCTAACATAGCTTATTGCAGCTGCTAATAATAATCATATTTTTCAGTCTGCTGATGATTGAGTTCATTAGCTATAGATTTTTGGTGGACTGAGATGAAAGATGACCCCTAAATAGAGTCTAACAGCATCTGCATCTGAAAGAAAATGTGGAAATAAACCTTGGAAATAAGATAGATAGATAGATAGATAGATAGATAGATAGAAAAATGAAACTTCCATAATATATTAAATGTTTCATCAAATTGCCTGTTATGAACCGTTTCCTGCACCTCGCACAGAAATGGCGCTATCTGTCACATGCTTCTCCTGGAGTCCCATATGAGAATGTATCACTATTCTCACAGATCCTTGCACTGCATCCGAAGATCACTCAGCCAGGATTACATAAAATAATAGTGCAATAATATAACAATATTGTCATTGCCTAAGTATGTGAGCTTTAAAAAGCAGACGTGTGTGGGAGACCGAACAGTCCCATCAGGGTAGGCTAGTGTCAGCTCTCGCGCTTCATCGCTTAAAAGTTTACCTGGAGCCGGAGTCTACTGTCATTTGTTTTCTTGTTGTCGGGAAACATGTTTGCAAATGCAACACCGGCGTTTCTTTCTCGTTAAGACATGCGTACTGACCTGATGAATGGCTTAAGCGCGCTTCAAATGTAAGCGCGCGTAATCTGACCGGAGTCTGTGGACGCTCGCGCTTCTCTCTGCGCACCGGAGTACATTGTATTAACGCGAGCAAAACATCTGTCGATGATTGGGAGACGGCTGCTGAATGCTGAGAGAGAAAGAGCAAAGCCTGGAGCACAGAGAATAGCCCTCGGTTAGGGTAAAGCACCACAGCGCCCGTACTGGAGAGGACGGAGGACTCTGGAGGGTGATAGTGACCGTGGACTGGACATCACTGTGAACCTTCACCCGGGACAGAGAGAGAGAGAGAGAGAGTAATGGTTTCCGTGATGGCATCAAAGTGGCTTATATGTTTCTGCCTACTTTGGCTCTGCGTGACAAGTAAGAAGCTATTGCGTACTTGTATTTAAATCATACTTTTTTATTATAATGGATTGTCATATAGCTATAAGGCAAATATTCAGAAATGGCAACACAGGAACTAAGCATGCAGTATTTTTTTTTATTTTTTATTACTGACATTTCTATATATGTTATTATTTAAAAGCTGCTTGTGATGGGCTTTGGTTCATCATGTGACTTTCTCATCACCATCTGCATTTGGTGGTTATCAGTGTATTACAAAGGTGCAAAACAGATTTCAGTACTTCAGTAGGTTGGTATATTAACCACAGCTGCCGGTTTTTTACCGTAAATTTTACGGAATTTTTTTTACAGTGTGTGTATAAAAGTATTTGAAGTTAAGATGTTTTTGAGCTGGATTATTCACTTTTAAGTCGTCCGTATGAAAATAGACTCTTTTCATATTACCAGTTTTAGAACGTGGAAGTAAATGAAGTATAAATAGAGGTAAATGGAAGGCCTTAGCAAATGTTATTACAGTATTCCATTTACTCTAACAGCAAAATATAAAATGCAATATTAATGGACAAAAACTTCACTTGCTATTTTTTTATTAATGCACAAAGCACTGTGAATGTTCAATAAATAACATACATTTAGAAAGAAAATATTTTATGTAGTTACATGCTAAATTAAATCAAACATCACCAAACTGTTAAGAGTCCATAGAATTAGATTCTTATACTGAAATTCTGTAGAAGCATTGATTTGGATTAATTTTATAACAAGCATTGTGGTTATTTTACAGAAATATTGGTCTTTGTGACTGCTAGTGTCCACACTAGGCAGAAAGACTAGCCTATATATTGACAACATTTATATCTTAAAATGATCAACTGTATATGTAACAGATCCGAAAATACAGGATTATGATCGATGTGCAGATATAACCTAATAAAGGTATCATGTAATTTGGATTTATTTGCTATCTTCATTAAATTACATCTGCAAATTGGAAAAACATAACATAAGGTAAAAAGCAAATTCCAACATGCTCAGAACATACTCATTTTCTGTAGTGTTGTGTGTTTTGTTATGCCTGTGTAATGTTATTACAGTACTATATAGTGCTGTGGGATAAGATACATAATGTGAGGGATGAGAGCACTTAACCCCCACTAACATCCATTAACATCAGAGCAAGCATAACAAAAACACACAACCTCTTTTCAGTGCAGTCACATACACATTAATTACAGCTCAGCTGAATAGCCATTCCATTTACTCTAACAGCAAAATATAAAATGCAATATTAATGGACAAAAACTTCACTTGCTATTTTTTTATTAATGCACAAAGCACTGTGAATGTTCAATAAATAACATACATTTAGAAAGAAAATATTTTATGTAGTTACATGCTAAATTAAATCAAACATCACCAAACTGTTAAGAGTCCATAGAATTAGATTCTTATACTGAAATTCTGTAGAAGCATTGATTTGGATTAATTTTATAACAAGCATTGTGGTTATTTTACAGAAATATTGGTCTTTGTGACTGCTAGTGTCCACACTAGGCAGAAAGACTAGCCTATATATTGACAACATTTATATCTTAAAATGATCAACTGTATATGTAACAGATCCGAAAATACAGGATTATGATCGATGTGCAGATATAACCTAATAAAGGTATCATGTAATTTGGATTTATTTGCTGTCTTCATTAAATTACATCTGCAAATTGGAAAAAAATAACATAAGGTAAAAAGCAGTTTCCAACATGCTCAGAACATACTCATTTTCTGTAGTGTTGTGTGTTTTGTTATGCCTGTGTAATGTTATTACAGTACTATATAGTGCTGTGGGATAAGATACATAATGTGAGGGATGAGAGCACTTAACCCCCACTAACATCCATTAACATCAGAGCAAGCATAACAAAAACACACACCTCTTTACAGTTCAGTCACATGCACATTAATTACAGCTCAGCTGAATAGCCACAAACACACACATAACGTGTAAATTATAGCAGTATGATATATTTCATCTTTAATTATCAGCTCTTTCAAAAGTTGTTGTGCATGTCGGTGTGTCTCTTTCTAGCCACCTTATTTTTCCCGTAAGAGCGGGCGCGTCCATTTGTAAATTTTATGAGTCTGGCTTCCGGTGTCATCCGCTTCCAGCTATTTTTAGCTGTACAAAACAGTAATAATGTGAAACTTTATTAACATTTAACTGTTTTCTGTTGTAATATATTTTAAAATGTATATTTTCCAGTGATGGAAAAGCTGAATTTTCAACAATAGCGCTAACAGTTTTACCGTTACTGCACTTTATTCTTCTTCTCGTTATTTCCCCACAGCGGCTAATGAACCAGAAGTCTCACACATTCACAGAAAACGGCTTACTTCCACATTGAAAAATAAGGTGCAAGGTGAAATAAGCATTCATATAAATGTATTGCACTTAAAAAAAAAAAATTACATTTTAAAGATAAATTGAATATCACTATTTAATAAATACATTAAAATGGTGATTATTTTAATTTTGTAACATTTAATTCACAAAATTCACCATTTGATGGCTGCTTAAAACGAATTAATTCACTCATTATAGAATGACTCTAGCATTCATCTAAGTGTATTGCACTTAAAAAAAAAAACATTTTAAAGATAAATTGAATATCAGTATTTAATATTATGGCGTTGTGAATGATCTCTAACAGTAATAGCATTTAACTCAAAAAGTCTTTGAATTTGATTGGCCAACTGTCGTTCCGAGAGCTTTGATATACAGTCAGTCTTTGTATCCGTCTGCTTGTCATAGCCTGTCAGGTCTGTGCATTATTGGTGGAAAATTTGTAGTGATTTTTTCTGAAGTTTAGATTGTCATGCCAGTTGGCACATTGAATCATTCATTCAGTTGATTGATTCAAAAACATTAATTCAGGAACAAAACACCACTTTAAAGAACCATTCAAAAGTGGTCAAAAATACAGTAAAACAGTAATAATGTGAAACTTTATTAACATTTAACTGTTTTCTGTTGTAATATATTTTAAAATGTATTTTTTCCAGTGATGGAAAAGCTGAATTTTCAACGTCAATACCCGAGTCTTTAGTATCACATGATCCTTCAGAAATCATTCTAATATGCTGATTTGGTTTAACATTTCTGTTATTTTCAATGCTGAAAATGGTTGTACTGCTTAATATTTTTTATGAAATCTGTGATACATTTTTTCATGATATTGATGATTAAGTTATACAATATATAAAGTTATAAAATAGCAACATTTACATGAAATGGAAATATTTAGTAACATTGTAAATGCCTTTACTGTCACTTCTGGTTAATTTAATGGATCCTTGCTGTCTGAATTAAAGTATTAAAATCTTTAGAAAAAATTCTCCAAACTTTTGAATTGAAGTGTATACACAACAGGTTGATTCAACCTTGTGTTTGTATGGAACAGTTTTCAGTGGTGGAGAAAAGAAAAGATATTGATAACATTTACATGCACACTAGTAAGCTGATAAATATCAGCTTGTTGAAATAACCAGTTTTCCCAGTTTACATGCACATCAGTAACCCGACAACATAAGCAAACCGTGTTTACATGACTTTATTAATAAATCAGGTTATTTTCCTGTAGTGACATCAAAACACAGCTAATCAGTTGTATTCCATATGTTGTCAGTTGTGATGTTAAATAAAGCTTGCATGTCAGCGGGAAACTTAGGCTACAGCTCATATATTATACTCTCATGCAGTTACAGATGCAGCGTTTTGACTGAACCACTTCTCCTTCTGCTGCACCTCAGGGTTGGATTGGTAATCGGGCATACCGGGCATTTTCCCCGTGGGCCGACGCACTTAAGGGGCCGACAGAATGTTTTTTTTTGCCAAGGACCATCACGCACGGACAGCGAGCAGCCAGTGGCCCATTGGTTTGTCTCCTGTATTGACGGCGTAAACCACCCTATCACAATGCGCTATAGACGGAGCGATGAAGTAGGCTATTTTGCTCCGCCTATATAAAGATCGCTTCACCCCAACTTCTTCCTCGTTGGCTTTTCCCACGTTTTCACAGCAGCGTTATCAAGAGCAGGCTTGCTCTGCGGTGAGTGATGCGGGCCAAAGAGTCAGGCAGGAGGAGGAGAGGAGAGTAGTTGAATCGGTAAAGTGCTTGATAGGGACTCGCAACGGAGGCAGGCATCTAACCTATACTAATGTGTGTGTGTGCCATGAGTGTAGAATACGTAGGCTAAACACTTTTTAATAAAATGTAAATTCGTCCCCCACGATTTTTGTCCAAGTCAAGTGTTTTCATAGGGGTTTCCATGAGCCAATGCAAATACATCTTGATTTAAATAAAAAAAGACACGATATTGTCGGACCTGACGTTTTATTCTTATCCAAAACAACTAGATGCAATGCTACATATCTACACTACCAGTTAAAAAAATTTAAAAAGTTAAAAAAAGATTTTTAAAGTTTTTTTTAAAGAATTCTCTTCTGCTCACCAAACCTGCATTTATTTGTTCCAAAGTACAGCAAAAGCAGTAATATTGTGAAATATTTTTTACCATTTAAAATAACTGCTTTCTATTTGAATATATTTTAAAATGTAATTTATTTCTGTGATCAAAGTTTAATTTTCAGCATCATTACTCCATTCTTCAGTGTCACGTGATCCTTCAGAAATCATTCTACACTCTAAAAAATGCTGGGTTGTTTCAACCCAACTTTGGGTCAAATCTGGACTAACCCAACCGTTGGGTTAAATTTTTACATTACATTTTTAACCCAAAAGTTGGGTTAGTCCATATTTGAACCAAAGTTGGGTTGAAACAACTCAGCATTTTTTAGAGTGTAATATGCTGATTTGCTGCTCAAGAAACATTTCTGATTATTATTATTATCAATATTTAAAACAGTTGAGTACATTTTTTTCATGATTCTTTGATGAATAGAAAGATCCAAAGATCAGCATTTATCTTAAATAAAAAGGGGGTATATATATATATGATATTCTCTTCTGCTCACCAAGCGTGCATTTATTTGATCCAAAATACAGCAAAAGCAGTAATATTGTGAAATATTTTTACTATTTAAAATAACAAAAAATGCCAGGGCCGATTTTTTGTCCCAGTCCATGAGAAAACATTTTGATCATTTTCTGGGTCATGAAAGAGTCTGTGTTTGTGATATATTTGCTTCTTTCTTTACTGCAAAACTCTCACTCTGCCTGGAATCGCTTAAATCTGCATTAACAATGTGTTCCTGTCAGGTATTACACATGCGCACTTCAATAAGCCGACAGAAAGCAGGTTAATGCGTTTACATGACGCGCAAAATCTGGGTAAAAGGCAAAAAACTACCTGTGTCGACTGGTTTATGCTTACGCTGTTTATGACCTTACTCCGATAAAAGAAAACAGGTTACCGGTTTTACATGACCACGTGCATTGTCGGCTTATTAAGTATAATCGGCTTAAGAACGTGCATGTAAACAGACTCATATTGTGTCTAAAATGTAAAATATGAAATTCTTGTTTATTTATAAACATTCTCATAATTTTGGTACTGTCTATTACTGCATTTGAATCCACTGCAGCTCATATAGACATTGAAAGAATGGCAAATAGATAAAATCAATCAAATGGATATTAGAGTCAGATGCTGCTGCAGATGTTTCGTCTGTCCGATGAAGCATTAAACTAGAAATGGTGGTCTCACACAGATGGGTCTGAGATTAGAGGTATTAGGTCAGACACACATATAGTCACACACTGATTGTCTTTCCAGAGGCTTTTGCATGGGTATAACATCCTTGAGGACTGAGTTACACACAAACACACACATAAACTGATGTGAAATGGATCAAGACCTTGCTTTGCTTAAAGGGACAAGCCATGCAAAATGGCTAAGGCTCAGCATAGCCACAGAAGCTCAAAGGTGTGTGTGTCTTCCTGTGCGGAACAGATCATACCAACTGAGTCTGACACAACCTTGGATTCATGACGGAAACTAGGTGTGTGTGTGTCAGTATTCTGTTTTGAGAGGAGGAGCGCAGTCACTGGAGATCTTATCCCACATGCAGTGGGGAGGAAATGGCAAGTGTGTGTGTGTGTGCGTGTATGTGTGTGTTGCTACCGGCTTGGCAAGTCATTGTTTTGTCATGTCATTGGCACACCCCCTCCACAGCATTGGTGGGCTTATGAGTTATGATGGGATATGATGCAGAGAAAAATGATTCTGACATGTTTTTTTTTTTTTGCTCTGCTGTGAAAGCAGATTACATGCAGCTTAGCAGACACTTCTGACCTTTTCATGATTTTCTTAAAAACTCCAGAACTATAAAAAACTGTAGGAGATAGCACTGCTTTGTGACTTTAATGTCTTTTGATGATTATTTGACATTTAAAGACAATTTTAAAAGGTTTTGGCAAACAGACACTAGATGCAAAGCTAGAACAGTCTAGAAGGGATCATATCAGACAAGATTATTGGAGTATGTTTTACCAGAAAATTTTCAGATTTTCATCTTCAAAATTTCACATTTATAAAAATGTGTTGCTTGCCATTTTTTCTTTCTGAGTGAAAATTGTTTCTACTCCGTTTTAATGTAAAAACCCCCCCCCCCGATGTGATCCACTAATTCTTCTTCCTATTATTATTATTATTTATTTCTTTATTTCTTTTTATTTTTTTTGACAAAGCAGTCATAATTTAGTTTATTTATAGTAATTTATAAATGAAGTTAACACAATAATCTGCTCTGAAATGTGCAGCTCAGACTTTTGAAGTCAAATGTAAGAAATCCAAAGATTTCAGAATGACCTGTTTTTAGTTTTACAACATCTTTGATCAAGTAAATCAAAATCAAAAATCAAAATCCTATGTCTCTATGCCAAAAATCCATCAGCACAGTCACATTGATCACAAAAAAGTCACATTGTCACAAAAAAGTCTTTTTTTTTCTCCACAAAAAAGTCACAAAAATACTTTTTTAAAATGTTCTAGCCAACATACAGTACTGCACTGAAATGTTTTTGATATATACACACACACACACACACACACACACACATGTCTGGTCAGCTATCCTTGTGGGGACTCTCCATAGGCGTAATGGTTTTTCTACTGTACAGACCGTATATTATATTGCCCTACACCAACCCTACCCCTAAACCTACCCCTCACAGGAAACTTTGTGCATTTTTAGATTTTCAAAAAACTTCATTATGTGTGATTTATTAGCTTGTTTACCCGTGGGGACCTCAATTTAGGTAATTGACACGAGTCCCCATGAGTCTGTGCGTATTCAGGTTTAAGTCCCAACCAGAATAGAAAAACAGGTACACACACACACACACACACATACATAAATATAGATAGATAGATAGATAGATAGATAGATTATATGACACCTTTAATAGACAAAAAGGCATTTACCATGTATTGTGTGTGTTTGTGTATTTTAGGGTCTCTTGCTGCTGATGCTGAGGAGAGGCTGGTAGATTTTCTGCTTGGTCCTGAGCGTTACAATAAACTTATCCGTCCTGCGGTCAATAAGAGTCAGCAGGTCACTATTGGCATCAAAGTCTCTCTTGCACAGCTCATTAGTGTGGTAAGTTTGTCTCATACACACACACACATACACACACAGCAAACATCAAATATTAGAGCAGAGGTGTGCAGCTCTGGCCCTCAAGGTCAAAACCTCAAGGTTTCGCAGAGTTTTGCTCCAACCCTAAACAAACACACCTGCCTTGTGTGATTTATTAAAATATATGTGTGATATCAGCATCATAAATATATATGAACTCATGACCTAACATATGCTGTATATAAAACTTTTTGTAAGTGACTCTGGGTAAGAGTGTCTGCTAAATGTCTTAAATGTTAGATACATTTCTGTTTAAAAGTTTGGAGTCAGTACGTTTTTTAAAATGTTTTTGAAAGAAGATTCTTATGTTTAACAGGGCTGCATTTATTTGATAAGAAACAGTAATATTGTGAAATATTATTACAATTTTAAATAACTCTTTTGCTACTTTAAACTACTTTACATTTTGATTTGTTTTTTCTGTTATGTCAAAGCTGAATTTTCAGCGTCATTACTCCAGTCTTCAGTGTCACATGATCCTTCAGAATTCATTCTAACATGCTGATTTGCTGCTCAAGAAACATTTCTTAATGAGGTGGAGAAAGTGTATTTTTCCCCTCAGAATTATTTGATGAACAGAAAGTTTGAAGCACAGCTTGTATTTGAAATAGAAATCTTTTGTAACATCATGGATGTAATTTTTGATCAACTGAATGCTGAATAAAAATATCAGTTTCTTTCTGACTCAAACTTTATAGCTAATATTTAATATTTAAATAAAGTTAAAATATTTGATATTTAAATAATTAATATTTAAGGCATTTTGCATACAATTGTGTGTTTGTGTAGAAATGGTGCATTTAATGTTCATGTCGCACGCACACGATTGAGCCGTGGTGCAGCAGTAACATACCCGTGACACATTAGAGACTTAAGGTTCACATTGACAGGTAAAATCCCACTGACGCTCTGTTCTAACCAGGCGCAGTGCCACACAGTGACAAGCGACAAAACAATCTGTTACTATTTTTGTCCTGTTGCACTGGGTAGCCCCGCCCTCTGCAGAATCTCATTTGTTCAAATCTGTGCTTCACACAGCTGTATATTAAACAGCAAATTCAGACTGACTTTCACTGTCAGTGAGGACAGAGACGCTGTAACCCTGTCGTGTCTTTTCCGGATAGAACTCAGTGTTAGTGCTCACATGGGCGATGCAGGTTAGAGTCTGGATTGTGTCATGTCCTGATCTCATCATATCCCTGTCACTCCGCCCAATTATTTTCTATTCACTTTTCGCTGTTACATGTAATGTTCTGCTCTTTTTATAGAATGAGAGGGAACAAATCATGACGACGAATGTGTGGCTGACTCAGGTAAGCTCACCTGCTATGCCTGTGCACTCATCTGGATAGTGTTATAAAACACAGTCAAATCAGCTGTCAAACACATGAGTGCACTCACTGCGTGCGGCAGATTTGAGTTGTAATTCAATTATAGTTCACTTTTAGGTCATTTCGAAAAGTGATGGAAAGTCCTGTTTAACCCAAGTGAATGCATTTAATGTGTTTGGTATCAATTCTGGTACATCGTCTCACCCAATTTGAACAGTTTTAACCACGTTTTACTCTCTCTGTAGGAGTGGAATGACTACAGACTGGTGTGGGACCCGAATGAGTACGAGGGCATCAAAAAACTACGAATTCCATCGCAGCACATCTGGCTTCCTGATATAGTACTCTATAACAAGTATGCCATAACTGTGACCAGTACATTTATATACCAGTAGCACATATACACTGTCTATAGACTTCTATTCAAAAGTTTGGGCTCAGTAAGAATTTTAATTTCTTTTGAAGGTCTCTTCTGCTCACCAAGGCTGCATTTATTTGATCAAAAATACAGAAAAATCAGTAATATTGTGAAATAATATTTCAAATTAAAATAACTGTGAATATATTGTAAAATGTAATTTGTTCCTGTGATCAAAGCTGAATTTTCAGCATCATTATTCCAGTCTTCAGTGTCACATGATCTTTCACAAATCTTTCTAAATCATTCTGAAAACATATGTTTATTATTATTTTTGTGAAAACCATAATTTTTCCTAGGATTCTTTGATGAATAGAAAAAACTGTCACTTTTACTGTCACTTTTTATCAATTTAATGCGTTATTTCTAAGTAAAAAAATAATTTATAAGTGAAAATAATATTTAAAAGTGAAATAAATTTCTTTAAAAGTAATAAAAGTATTAATTTCTAAAAATAAAATCCTGATAATAGTACTGACCCCATAATTGTGAATGACAATATGAGCATAATATGATTATGATTTTCTATTGGTTGAGTAGTTCAGATGTTTATTTTCACTGATTTTTTATTTTTAGAAATTTATTTTATTTATATTTGCTAAAAATATATGATTATAAACTATATGTAACTATAAATAATATATATACAGTGCAGTATAAAAAGGGTCTGAATACTTAGGACCATGTGATATTTCAGTTTTTCTTTTTTAATAAATCTGCAAAAATGTCAACAATTCTGTGTTTTTCTGTCAATATGGGGTGCTGTGTGTACATTAATGAGGAAAAAAAATTAACTTAAATGATTTTAGCAAATGGCTGCAATATAACAAAGAGTGAAAAATTTAAGGGGGTCTGAATACTTTCCGTACCCACTGTATATATATATATATCCTTATTGTTATATATATCCTTATTGTTAAGCACTGATACATACTTTCATTCAGTATAGTTATGCAAGTCTTACATGTGTATCATAACGTTTGATAAATTAATGTTTTATTTGAAATAGCTCGGAGCAGTAGCTTTGGAAACAGTTATTAGTACCACACTAACTTCATTTTTGCAGCTTTTCTCAGTCCTTATTAAGGCCATGAGCCTTGTAACTTTTGGGATGTTGTGAGACTTTGATGCACAGTCAGTGTTTAGTGTCAAACTCAATACAACAAGCAAGCTGTCACTGTTCCAAGAGCCCTGCTAATTATGCTAGAAAGTTGCCAAAAGTAAGAGCAGTCTCCTCCCTTGGTGCTGTTGTTTCATGTCGTTCACGTCTACGCTCTTGACAAAGCTCCGAAGAATGAAGAAAAAAATATGAATGACAAGCAAAATGTTTAAAGTGTTTGATCTAGGTCAGATGGTTGTTCCTAGTGGAAGCAATGTGCGTTATATAACCTCTATTTTAGTAGATAAAAATAGAGGATGCACTTGCGCATGTTCATTGCTTAAATGGATAAATTGGGTGGGATGAGACTTTAATTTGCTTAAGAGGCATTTCTTCATGTAAAGAGACACTGGTGCATGTAATCCTTTGCTAAAATAAGCATTGTATTTCTATGATAATTTTAATTGAAAAGCTGTACACTAATAATTTTTCAAGTGCACAGAGGGAGAGAGATCCTGGATTAAAGATCTGTTAATTAATGCATACTAATCACACACACACACACACACACACGCACACACACACACACACATTTACATTTAGTCATTTAGCAGATGCTTTGTCCAAAGTGACTTACAAATAAATATATTTATAATTATATACCTAGCCTAACCTAACCCTAACCCTAACATACCAAATTTGATATTTTTATTTAAATTTTCATGAAATCATGAGATTAACCACAATTATTTTAATGAATTGTCTTAAAATAAAAAATTTATGTACTAATAAATAAATACAATTACATGTTTGTCTAAATCTAACATTAATAGTGTGTATAACAATGTTTTAGAAATTAAATGTTGATGACCCTGGGCGTGTGTGCGGGGCCTGGAGGGTCGGCGACCTTCCTGAGGGGTCGGAGTTCAGGCAGAGAGTGAAAGTCAGGCACGACCAAGATGTGGATGAGGCCATAGAGGGTGTGAGGTTCATTGCTGAACATATGAAGATTGAGGATGATGATGAAGGGGTGAGATGTGGTTTTGTATTTTATTGACTGATTGACTTAATGAATGTATTTATTACTGAGTTTGAGTAGATGAGTTTAATCAGATAGCACACAGTGAATCGCTGGTCTTTTTAGTGAATCAACAACATACATCACAAAAATTGTTGATCTAATGAATCTTATGGGTTGGTTCTTTTTAGTAAATCAAAAAACAAGCAGCACAACTGATGTAGCCTGATTCCTGAACAAATGACTCTTATGAGTCGGTTCTTTTTAGTGAATCAAAAAACATTTAGTGCAACCAGTTTAATCTGATTCTTGAACAAATGATTCTTAGTAGCTGGTTCTTTTAGGTGAATCAATAAACTTATTGAATAAAAAAAAAAAAAACGTGCACCAGAACCAGTGTAGCTTGATTCCTGAACAAATGACTCTTATGAGTTGGTTCTTTTTAGCGAATCAAAAAACATTTAGTGCAACCAGTGTAATCTGATTCTTGAACAACTGATTCTTAGTAGCTGGTTCTTTTTAATGAATCAAAAAACATGCAGCACAACCGGCATAGCCTGATTCCTAAACAAATGACTCTAAAGCCCCGTTCACACCAAGAACGATAACTATAAAGATAACGATATTAGCGTCCACACCAGCGAACGATATCGTCTGTTTATTCTAAGCGCACATGCGTCTGCCGCTTTAAATTCTTGAGCTCGTTACAGCAGGATGGATTCTGATTGGCT
>NW_015638974.1:1241209-1250851 GCF_001515625.1 Sinocyclocheilus rhinocerous | reverse complement strand
CTGTATCGTTATCGTTGTGGTATAAACTATGCTATTCTTTAATATTGAGAACGATTTTTAGAACTATATCTTTATCGTTATCTTTATAGTTATCGTGCTTGGTGTGAACGGGCCTTAAGAGTCAGTTCATTTTAGTGAATCAAACACATACAGCTTACAACTAACTATAAGTGTAGTTATTTACTGGTTGTTTATATAATACTGTATGTAGTTAAAGATGCATATAATGAATTTTGATATAAATTTTATAAAAATAATAAATTAATGAAATGTTTCTTTATTATTGCTGTTTAATATGCTAATTATTAGATTAAATTTATGCTGCCTATAAAAACTGAAAAGTCATGAAAATTTTTAAAAGTGTAAACATATATTTATAAATATTTATTATTGGAATCATCACATATTTTGCCAATGAAATCAAACACTAAAAGAATCATTAATGAAACTCCCCCATGACTACGCATATATGTAGTGGTAATTAATATTTACGTAAGTTTAAGGTAAGTTTTTTGCTTGCAGACCATTGAGGACTGGAAGTATGTAGCCATGGTGATCGACCGGCTCTTCCTCTGGATTTTTATCCTGGTGTGTGTCGTCGGCACACTCGGACTCTTTGTTCAGCCTCTCTTTCAGAGCTACAACACCCCCGTGGCAGAGGAAGAGTGAGTCACATCTTTCTTTCTCTACTTCTTCTCTTTAATTCATGATAGAGGAGTGTTTAGAGGCAAGTGCCTTCCAGAGTTTTGTAAACTTCTTCTGCATTTAACAACAGTGTCACCTTCGATGTGGAAAAGTTTACTGATGCATCTGCTTCTCTCTGTCCTTCCCTGCCTTTTCCCATCATATTCTTCTCTTTCCCGTGTCTTCCTTTTGCAGATATGGGGATTTCTAAAATATCTGCTGAGTGATCCTGTGACTTTGGGGCGTACCTGTTGTCTGAGCTTTGACGTATCACAAACACATATCCACATTAACGTTCAGCAGAACAGAACCATTGTGGGGCGAATTCACTAAACAGTTACATTAGCGTATGGTGTTTCAGCGCAAAATCACAAACCACCCGCAATCCATTTTAAGCAGCATTGTGCATTTACATTCATTCTTTTCTTGGCAAACCGCCTTTCTATGCAAATTAGGCTTCTTATAGCATGTGTATTCAAAAAATGAGTGCTGTGTAACTGGTACAATTAACGTTGCGCTATTATCGCCCGTAGAAAGCTGGCTGTAAACACAATTGTATGTAAAACAGACATTTGTTTAAATTTTCTACTGATCATGGTAGCAGTAAATTATCAAATGATGATTAATTGGAGTAGAGCGTTATAATCAGCCATAAAACCAGCCATTACTCGATTTGCATAATTCCTTTAGATGCAGATAAACACATCTGCTGGTTCTGTTCCTTCTTAGTGAATTCCCTCTGTGTGTCACATGACAAACAGTCTCAAAGCTATAAACCAATGATCCCGTTTCTTTAATTAAAGGTGCTGTATGTCATTTTTTGACTGTAGTAAAGCATACAAATACCATAATAGATTTGCAGATATTTAGGAAATATGTTTCACATACTTGTTTTTCCGAAAAACAATGCTACAGCCAGTTATTCTACTTTTAAATGTGCGTTCTGTGTCAGATTGTCTGTTTTTGTTTTGGTCTGTGTGATTCCGCCCACTGCCAGTTTACCCAGTAGGATTTCGACACCCCGGGTTGCCAGTGTACTGCAGCCATGGAAGCCAGCAAACGAACTGTGTCAGAGATCACAGATTCTACCCGACTTAAAAAGTCTTGAGATCCAACTAAAAGTCTCTGTGACCAGAGGGAATATTAAAACATGCATAAATCAGCTTACAGTGTAAGGCTCGTCGCCTTCAGTTGTCAGTTGCGCTCGCTCCTGTTGCATGTTCTCAATCTGGCAACCCGTGTGAGCGTGGAGTCTGAGGAGGAGGGACTGGAGAAACAATATTTGACATTTGGACTGCAGTACCTATTTCAACCACTAGCTCAAAATTACATACTGCACCTTTAAGAGTTTCTCATTTGAATAATAATAGCATTATATGACAGCTGTCATTGCAGCCAAATTGTTGTATAACTATAATATTTATACGGTTTATGTAGTGTTCACTTTCATATTTTTTCAAGGCACACATTCACATCTATTAAAGAAGGTTTACAGGGTTTCAAGAGCAGGATGATTATCAGAGACCTTGATGCAAGGACTCATTTTCTCCTTCTTGCTTGACCTCACACAAATGCATTGACACAAACTGTAGTTCACTCAGTATTGTTTGATATGAACGTTTGATTAATGGCTGTAAGTGGTTTTTCCGGAACTGAATCACATTTTAATTGCCTTAAAATAAAGTTTCATGCTGTGATTGAAAAGCACTTCACCACCACAAAAGTATGATCTTTAAGCATTCAAAATAAGCATTGTAAATATAAAAATAATACAATAAAACGTGTTTCCTTCATTTCTTTCAGTGTTGCTTTTCATGTGAGAGCAGTTTCTTTATTTCTGCATTTTCTGTATCTTTGTATTTCTTTTATTGCACGTTCAATTTTTATGTTCCTTCTTTGAATCGAGAGTGTCCATTTACAAGGGAACAAAAATGCACGTTTCCTATAGACAATCTTTCATTATTGATATTTGGTTTATATATTATATGATACACATCGTGGTGCTTATCTGATTGAAAATGTCTATGTGTCTGAGGTATCAACACGTAGACAAAGTTTTACACTTTTAACTGATACTTCAGTAAAATGCAGGCACCGGGTAGCATAATGAATGTAGATGCCTTCGCTAATCTTTCTTCCGACATTAGCATGGAAAATATCCCATTGCTATGGAAACCACTAAGACATGGGTGTGCATCCATTTTAAAGTGGCCTTCCCCATGTCAATCATAGAGGGATAAATCCTTCACGTGGTAATGATGAAAGGTAGAGCTTTATCATTTTAAATATTTCCATGAATGTGTGATTACATTATTAAAATTGCCTTTAAGATTATTAAAATGATTATTTGTTTCATTTCGGGACCTCATATGCAGTATATAATTCTATGTACACATTATTCTTCAAACATAAAACATAACCCTGTAAGGTCCTCCAGTTCAATAAACTGTTCCATTAAAAGAAAAAAAAAAAATGGTGCAGTTTATATGGCCAAAAAGTAAGATGAAATTCTGATAACATTCAATGCAAATCAACGAGAAGCTTGGTTTTATGATCAAAGCTCTGAAGTTTTAATTTTGGAAGGGGAAAAATATATAATGCAATGCAATACAATAATGATTAAGAGATGTACTAATAAACATTCCTCAAAATATGTATTTGATTATAACATGATGTTTCTAAAAAAAATATGATGAATGGTTAATCAAGTAAACCTTGCTTCAGTCCAGTAAGTGCTCAAATTTAAATACTACTAATAATATAAAATGTATTCTTAGGTGTACTGTACTTTATGAAAATCATTAAATATTTCACAGCAAAAAGGCTTGCATACCAAAACCTGAAGGGGGAACTTTTCAGAATTTGAGACCTTAAATATATATAAACCATCAATCAGACGACAGGAGGCATGTAGTAGTTTGTGTACAGAGTTTTGTGTATCAAATATGATACAGTAGGCTTTATAAAGTTAAAACACATAGAATTTGAATGGAATATGAGATTTTTTTCAAGGTCTGACTTGCAGGAATAATTGGTGTTCTTACTGAAATGTACCTACAATGGCGGTTGATGAGCCACTCAATGGGCCCTAAGTAGTGATGCTATATGGATGCAGCCTTTGTTACCGAAAACTGTCTCACTATGCTAGGAAAATGCCTAAATGTTTTTCTAATGATCCTTGAATTTGCGAGAATGCAATACTGGGATCCCTGCCATGAGGCACCATGCATGACAAATTACCCATCTGAGAGAAAATTGGCACCAGCATTTGACCCAATGAGACAAAGGCCAAAAGCGGACTGTAATGCTTCAAAGCTGTCCTCACCTTCAATTTAACTTTTTCTCTAGAAATTTAAACTATTCTCTTCTTTTTTCACCCTTGAAATATTCCAAGTGTGTGTGTGTGTGTGTGTGCATGAATGACATTCATTACTTCAGTTCATAAATGAATTAGTCTTCTTCCATAGTATTCCTCTGCAGTGTGTAAATGAGCATGAGTAAGTCTGTATGTCTGCACATGTGAACAGAGACATACTGGCTTCCTTTATGGTCTTTTCTGATGCCTGCACTCATCTTTTCATTGCTTATCTCACTGTGAGTGGTTAAACGAACACATAAAACATATAAACCCTAACTGAATGTCCTCTTCTCTACTCATCTACTCATACATTCTGTCACGTCAACAAAATACACCCACTTCTCAGAGTGGACATAAAACATCATGATGTATTGTTTAAATCTCTGTCATGTATTCGTAACATCACGAGAAGCATCACAAGAAGCTGTTCCTGTTGTAAATACGCACTTAAGCTGATCTTAATTTGAGTCACTAAAAATGATTTGAAATAAGGAGACAATTAGAGCGATATGGGAGAACTGTGGCCGTAAAATAAGAGGAATGAAAGAAAATCCATGAAATATGTTATTTGTCCAGAGTTGAGAGCTGTCTGGTCTATTTATATATTTATTTTTTTTATTTGCACATATATTTTCAGCTGCCCATAGCGATGATGTCTGGGGGAAGATTTAACATGGTGGAAACTTCATTGCCTCAGCAGAGACGGCTGCTGTTGTCTGCAATGCTGCTGATCAGCAGAAATGCCCTCCATTGCTTATAGCATGCTGAGATATCGACGTCTCTCATATTTACTGTTAGATTCTGACATATGCACTGGTGCATTCAGAAATGTGGAGAAAGGAGGGATGCATTTGTCGGTTTCAGTGTATATCTTGAATTAAATATATAATATAAGTGATGATAATAATAATAATAATAACAAATAATACAGATTTATGCTCAAATAGAGTGTTTATTATCTAAACATAGTATAAATTTGTGTGTGTTGGGGATATGACCTTGAAACAAGGTCATACTTTTTTAGGGAATTTTTTTTATTTTTGGCTCAATTTATATGCACAGTTAGATTTTTATATGCGATCCTGGACCACAAAACCAGTCATAAGCGTAAATTTTTTTAAATTGAGATTTATATATCATCTGAAAGCTGAATAAATAAGCTTTCCATGATTTTTTAGGATAAGACAATATTTGGCCGAGATACAACTATTTGAAAATCTGAAATCTGAGGGTGCAAAAAAAAAAAATCTAAATATTGAGAAAATCGCCTTTAAAGTTGTCCAAATGAAGTTCTTAGCAATGCATATTACTAATCAAAAATTACGTTTTGATATATTTACGGTAGGAAATTTACAAAATATCTTCATAGAACATGATCTTTACTTAATATCCTAATGATTTTTGGCATTAAAGAAAAATCGATAATTTTGACCCATACAATGTTTTTTTTTGGCTATTGCTACAAATATACCCCAGCGACTTAAGACTGGTTTTGTGCTCCAGGGTCACATATTATGTTTGCTCAATTAAATTTTTATCACGTGCAATAGTTTGACCTAATAGCTTATTAAACTATGTTTGAAAATACTCTTACAAAATATACAGAAATGTCTGTAAAAACACAACCAAATGTAAACATAGATAGATGATAGATGATAGAAAATAGATAGAGGACATATATGACAGAAGGAATTAGATACTCTCACTAAGTGTATAAAAGTTCACAAAGCCTCCAGAGCTCTTTAGATTATTCCAGAATGTTTGCTTTGGTCGAGAGTGGCATTTCTGGGCTTGTTTCGCCAGAATTATCAGTGCAAACTGCTGGGCCCTTTAGTCAAACCAGTCTTCTGCAGATTTGCCAGACAGCTCTTTGCCTGTTGTTTTGCTGTGATTTTACAGCTGGAACACTGCCCATCTTAAAATGTTGAGGGTGAGAGAGAGGACGAGAAAGAGAGAAAAAATAAAGAAAGCATGTGACAGAGAAAACTATAAATACCATTAGAAAGGGGTAATCTGAGGAGCCTGTGAGCCTCTCCCAGATATCTCTCATTAAATATTGTCTTAAGGTCGCATGTCCCCAGAGGCTTATGGAGAGACTGTGCTTGCGTTTGATCACTCTTGCTGCCATTGAAGATTAAAAATAACAGAACGCAGTGATGTTAACTACTAACACTAACCACACCCAGCTGTCATTTCAAAACAGCACATAAGGACTCCTTAACACTCTGTTAGGACTCTATAGTCTACAATCACAAGGTCAAATTCACAGGCTTGCTTTGATTGCATAATTGCTGCCCTGTATTTCTGCTTGATTGAAAAAAAAAACTGTTATTTTAATTCAGGAAGAATTATGTACTCAAATTCAAAATGAATCATGTCTCCATTTAAATGTCATGCATATGTGGGTGTTTCTTGTGACTTTTAGAAAAAAAATCTAATCTAGAAATCTAAAAAGATTTCTACCAGTGTCATTTCCACTACATCTCAAACGATTGTATTTACTATCATTCTGTGATGGGAATGGCATTTTAAACATATTTGTAATAAAATGACTGATTCCATTCGTATCTTGCTTAACCTAAATTCGTAGCTAGACTTTTTCACACCTTTTGCATAATTTGACAAAATTACATGTTGATTGGAAATTGTGTAAATTGTTAAAGGTGTTTTTACTTGTAGATGTTTTTATACAGTACATAATTTTCATTGCAAATAGTGCAATGGCCTAGTTAAAATAAAATTAATGTATGTATGATTTTTTACCATTAGTTATCATATTTTAAGATTAAAAGTCTGGGTCTAAGACAAGGGTGAAACAACAAAATCTATACAAAAACAAACTTGAAAAGTACAGTAACCAAAATATGTTTTGTGATCTGAAAAAAGAGAGAAAGAAAAAAAGTTTTAAAATGTTATAAAAATGGAATATATAAATGTCTGAAGGTTAAGAAATGCTAAACTACTGTAATCTCGCTCTTCCTCCTTTAAAGAGATAGTTCACCCAAAAATAAAAATGCTGTCATCATTTACTCAACCTCATGTTATTCCATATTGTCCACAGAAGAAAGAAAGTCATGTTGGAATGACATGAGGGGAAAAATGACAGAATTTAAATTTTTGTGTGAAGTATGCATTTAAGATGAGCTATCCCTAAAGATTCCTTATTATTCTAGAAAGACAAACTCATGTTACAACCATCACTACGAGCACATCTCTCTACATATTCCTCACTGCCCTTAAACCTTTTATGGTGATTCGGTTCTCTCCAGTAGCCCATGGCAAGACGAAAAAGAGTGAGTGAGGTAGAAAAAAAGGAGTCAGAAAGAGGAAATCCACTTCATCCTTTGACTGTCACAGCCAGTAAAAGTCATGGTGGCCTCTGCGCTTCCTGTAAGCTGGTTAAAGACTGGCGATACTTGAGGCAATGGACTCTGAGTCACTGTATTATGTAGTTGCAAGACTGTATTTGTCTTTGTCTCAGTATGCATGTTTGTAGTGTAATGTTGTTCTCCATGGGCTAAAGTGATTTGTTATTCAGAAATAATTTGGGTCTTCAGGTCTTGAAGTGGGGATTGGTCAAAAGTTTGAGAAATTCAAAATGATGGGACTTTTTTTCTTTCAAATGCTTTGGACCATGCATGGTTTAATCTCTCTACCAAAGTTAACCAATGTTAACATGGCTTACCTGGGGCCCGTACCATGATCGTAGTAAACAAACTCAGAATTACAAGATTATTTTCAAGTTGCCAAAACCAATCCAACCAGGCTTTGTTGGTACCATGATGCAAACTTTCCCTGTCAACTCAAGCTGTGATCCTAAGTTCATGAATAAATATGGACCATGTGCACATGATAAGTGTGACATCAGTAGCAAACAGCCAGTCACACATGCCTTGAAACACAGAGAAATTCACTTCTCGTGAGAGAGTCAGAGCGATTCACATCTCTCAGATTAAGATGAGCATAAACACATTTACACAGCTAAAAATGACATGAAAGAAAACATCTTGCTATATCAGTGCAAGAGTTGTTCATATATATAGGTATACAGAAACTCAAATGTGTAAGCTCACATGTAGTCATTTTTAAAGCTTTATCTATTGATTCTAAAACTTGTTTATATTACGTATTATCTGTATATAAACTCTCAGAAAAAAAGATACAATAGCTGTCACTGGGGTGGTACCTTTTCAAAACGTACACTTTTATAAATTTAGGTACTAATATTTACCTTTAAGGAACCAATTTGAACCCTTTAGGTACAAAGGTGTACCTTTTGAAAAGGTACCGCCCCAGTGACAGCTTTTGTAACTTTTTTTTCTGAGAGTATATTTATGTAAATTAAATGCTTAAATTTAATTGTTAAAATTTAAAAAGTTCACCCAAAACGTGTGTCTGTAAGAAACAAATCCATCATTTAGGTATTTTCACTTCTAGCCAAATTACTAGTCCATAATCCATAATGCTTTCTCCAGTGAAAATTGTTCTTTCACATAAAAATCGACCAGCGTATTTGTTTAGTCCTGTTTTTACTTGTAACCGGTGCTTGATCTGTACATATTTTTCTCCTGATTCAGGTGAGACTACATTTTCACCGTAGAAAGCAAAATTATGGATAGAGGACTTGTTTGTCATTAAAAACGCCTTCATGATGGATTTGTTAATTACAAACACACAGATTTTGGCTTTAATGTTAATAGATGGTCTGAAGCCATGTTGTGGATTATTGTGATGTTTTGATCAGCTGTTTGGACTCTCATTATGACGGCACCCATTCACTGAAGAGGATCCATTGGTGAGCAAGTCATGGAATATTTTAGACAGTTTGAATCATTAAATATAGATTTCAGTTCCAAACACTGACTCTTGGAAAAGCAAACAGGCGAATATCAGTAAGTAACTGGTAACAGTGCTTGTTCTGAGTCTTCCAAAAGATAATTGCATTTATTTACCAAGATCTTGTCAGGAGCAGCTGGATTTGTTGGTCTGTCTGAGGCTGTGATGATGGTCTCTACTTTTTATGGTTTTCTACCCAAAACCAGGCCAGCAGTGCACCCATAATGGATGATCGTGATTTCAGATATTCCCGCTGTACTAGTGAACAATAAAAGCACTCAGGTATAATCATCTAGATATTGTAGATGTGTGAGGTGAATAATTTACAAGGCCATAAAAGTCCTATTGGGGAATGCAACTTTATTTTTCTATGTTTAGTATGCGTTAGAAGATGGCAGTCCTGTTCTAAGGAGAGAAGAAGCTTTTAAAAGAGTATTTGGGACATGCAGGGTGGATGGAGAGACAAGAAAAGCAGACACACAGATTTGAGAGAGAAGAGTGAGACATTAATGGCTCTGTGACTCACTATGTCTTGCTTTTAGGAAGCCATGAATTAAAGATGGAGAAAAGAGGAAAGAGAAAAATCATGGTGTGATTTTAATTTTATGATGGACACATCACCTATTCACTCTGTCCGCCTTTAACATATTTTTATACAGATTATAGACCATATCCTTAAATCCCAGTGTTAATATAGTAGTATATACACCATTATATATATATATATATATATATATATGTGTGTGTGTGTGTGTGTGTGTGAT
>NW_015638974.1:1238846-1240785 GCF_001515625.1 Sinocyclocheilus rhinocerous | reverse complement strand
AGAGAGAGAGAGAGAGAGAGAGAGAGAGAGAGAGATGGAGAGAGCTACCAAATGAAGACAGACTGTTCTCCTACTGCACACAAAATGAGTTAGAAACAGAATTACACTTCTTAACCTGGTGCCCAAACTATACTCAAATTAGAAACATCTTTTTCCAAGAACGAATTTCAATGAAAATCGAACACATACAAACTTCCAGCACTTGTGAAAAGCCATATCGACAAGATATGCAGAGCCAAATGAAAAGGAGTGGGACATGCTATAAATGAATACCTTTATTTTATGTGTACATATCTATGATAATTAATGTTCAGCAATGTAAATCCTGTTATTAAACTAATTAAAGGAATAGTGAAATGAAAATCTGCTGAAAATGTACTCATATGACGAACTATTTTAGCCAGAAGCAATGGATTAAAGTTAAAATCGTCTTGATGGATTTGCTTCTTATAACCATAACTTTTCACGTCACAAGTCATTAACTGATGGACTGGAGTGGTGTGGATTATTGTGATGTTTTTATCAGCTGTTTGGACTCTCATTCTGACGGCACCCATTCACTGCAGAGGATCCATTGGTGAGCAAGTGATGCAGTGCTACATTTCTCCAAATCTGTTCTGATGATGAAACAAACTCTTCTACTTCATGAATGGCCTGAGGGTGAGTACATTTTCAGCAAATATTCATTTCTGGGTGAACTATTTCTTGAAAAGTTTGAATCTGAAACACAGAAAGCATAATCCATAAAATGAAATATCCATCCATAAACAATGAGATAAAGACAGCAACCTGGATAATGCAGATAGACGTTACATATAACAAGATTTAGACATGATCATATTTTATTTGTGAGAATGCACACTGCTATTAGCACTTTGTTAGATGACATGAACATTATATTTTGGTTCATCCTGTCATTATCCACTTTCGAATTTAAATGTAAGATGTGTCTATTCCTCTCTCTGTGTGTAAGCATTTACTACACATGGATGCTTGTAGGTGGTCTCTTTGCACATGCACATGTGTTGAAACATCAAAATGTCCCTTTCCCATTATCATCACAGCACACATACACAGATAAACACAGCCATTTGATGGGAAAACAATAATAACACAACAGCTGCTGCTGAGCCATGCGTGTCTCTCTGGCATATACATACGTGTTAACATTTAAATGTTAAATATGGATTTACATGAATGAAAGCCTTTCATCTTTTAATTCCTGTGACGTCTTTGTGTTTGCTCTGTATCATTAAAGTGAGATTTAAACTACATTTTCATAAACACTGTTTGATGACCTCAAAAGCCAGGCTTTTATAATGGGAAGCTAAATTTAATCAATATTCCTGAGGCTTTTCCAGCGGCACTTTTTTAGTCACCTGCTGTAACCCGGAACTCTTTATCGACTGCTCTGCTTTTAAAACTTAACACAAAACTTTATGCACCGCAGAAAGCCTCTTCGATGTGCAATTAAAGGAAGATAAACCTCCTACACAGAGGCCACATTTCTGTCTGATTTTCTGTGGTGCCTAGGGTGATATGACAATATGTTGTAAGAGTTCTGTTGCGATAAAGGGACAAAGGGAAGAGGATGTGTTTTTAAAGAAATAGTAAGTAATTCCATTGACATTTTAAATGACTGTGTATATGTTACAGTAAAACAGTGTATGAGTATGTGTAACAAGGACAACAAGTTTTTGCATTGTAAAATGCAAAAAACTTGTTGTTGCTTCACAAACAGCTTTGGATTTACAAATTATTAAGTAAAACAACCTTTAAGGCACAGTCTAACCAAAAATGAAAATTCTGTCATCATTATATCATCATTTACTCATACTCACCCAGTATAACTTTCTGTTGTTTCTGAAACACATATAAACCCATTTTTTTTTAAATTCCCTTTTTATTCCCTTCCATTATATTTTTTTTACTATACAAT
>NW_015638974.1:1232165-1238797 GCF_001515625.1 Sinocyclocheilus rhinocerous | reverse complement strand
CTTTAGAGTGGGGGGGGGGGGGGGGGGGAGTTCAAAGAAAAAAATCAGTCCTACAGGTTTCTAATGACATGAGGGTGAATTAGTAATCATATATTTTCCATTTTTGGGTGAACTATCCCTCTAAAGGTCATTCTGTCATCAATACACTCAATTTCTAAATCTATTTGGCTTTTCCCTTTGTGAAACACAGAAGGTGAAGCATTGAAGAATATTTTGTTTTTACATGCATTAACAATAAAAGCTGAAGATGTCAAGCCTAAAAAAAAGACACCAAGTACAGTAGTCTATTATAAAAGTGGTTCAAATGAAGTCTTCTGGAACCACAATAGCTAACATGTAAGTTTTTATTCAATGAAAATGTTGGTGCATTGATGAGAAAGACGAGTGATTTCACATTTCTGAGGGAACCAGTTGAAGGAACGGTTTTGAGTCGATCTTATCAATGAATCGGTTGAGCCATTTCACAAAACCGATCTAAATGATTCATTCACGAATTAGACTTCACTTTTGCACTGTTCGTCACACAAAGCTATGGTATGGCTTTAGAAGACAGCAAGTGTACATTGACATTAACAGTGAGTTTGCATCCCTTTTGAGGCTTTGTATCTTAAGTCTCCATTCATTTCCAACGCATGGAAACGCAGCCCAGTACATTCAAAATGCCCCCTTTTGTGTTCTCAGACAGTCTTGCAGGACGTGAACGACGTCAAGTTGAGTAAATGATGGCAGAATTGTCATATTTGCACCAACAACAACTATTTAAATTGCTGCATAAAAGACCCTGTAATTGTGCGTCTCTTGCTTGGAGACACGCGTGGGGAAGGCTGCACGCGCCCAGGGGGAGGGACGAAATCAAATCCACCTCACGCGCTTCTTCTGCTCGCGGAAAGCACAACTCAACTCAGCCACACAACCGGGATCCACAAACATCCTTTCTACAGTTTGCTCCTTTGCTTCTTCATTCACGAATTTGTTGCTTTTTTTTTGGAAAGGGAGACACACTCCCTAGCTGCGACGCTCGATGAATTCTGCGGCGAGAGTCACTTTGTTTTTTCTTTTAATTGTCCTGATAACGCAAGGTACATTCACGAATTTGTTGCTTTTTTTTTTGGAAAGGGAGACACACTCCCTAGCTGCGACGCTCGATGAATTCTGCGGCGAGAGTCACTTTGTTTTTTCTTTTAATTGTCCTGATAACGCAAGGTAAGTTCCACCGTATTCAAGATATTAATACATTCTATGAATGCAGTAACATTGAAAAAAATGTTACTTTCTCTTCGTCACTTGTGTCCATGACCTCAATGGTATTGAGATCAAGCGGAAAAAAGTATAAGCCCATACTCTAGTCAGTATTGAACTAATGAACAATCATGCTCTACTGTCCTACCTGTGGGCTACTTTTCTTATTTAAGGACATTTTCTCAGTTCTCATGTGTTTTAAAGGAATAGTTCGCCCAAACTGAAAATTCTGTCACCATTCACCCTTATATTTTTTCAAAACCTTACTTTCTTCTGTGGAAAACAAAAAGATGTATTAGGCAGAATGACAGCCTCGGTCACTATTTACTGCATTATATGGGGAAAAAGATGGCAATTGATTGTTGTCAGTCACGAATATTCTGCCAATCACCCCCTTTTGTGTTCCTCGGTAGAAAGTAAGTTTGAACCACATGGTGATGAATAATTCATGGCATGGTTTTTGGGTAAATCATCACAACTCATTTGTAATGCAAAATATAGCACTATAGTTGACTGTCTTGGGTTTGTGCATTTAAATTGGTAATTAGTCTGTTGGCGTACAGTGACATTGACATCGTATCTGTTTATAGATTAGTTGTGTTGTTTTGATAATAATCTTAATAACGATTTTTGCCAAAGCGTTACGTTTTAATATAGTCAAATCCATTCTTCAGGCTGCTGGCGTGCGCGCGGAACGCGGAGTTTCGGGCGCATATTCGTCTCGCTCGGGACTGGAGACACTAACAGCGGGGAATCCGACGGCTATTTTATAGCACAATTGTTGCTAAATTTATAGCACGATAGCACAGTTTTGTTTAATCGCTTTAAAGCCTTTCATCGGCAGAATGAAGCCCAGTGGCATTGTTGTAATGAAATGCGGTTTATTCGCTTCGCTTTCCTCTTTCGTCAACATCCGCATGTGCGTCAGAGCGCTGAAATATTTAAAGTCTTCTCGACTCACAGAAAGCTATTACGTAAAGTTAGCAACAAGTCCACGTTCGGTCGTGGATTAAGTGTCTGCTGCAAGTTCCTTCTCTTCTTGTTTGGTTTAACTGGTAACTCTTTATCTAAATAAGAAACAAGATGCTTCACTTTTTGTCTCTGCCATGCAACCGTGTCAGTCAAGAGTGAGTCACACATTTAGGGATAAACTTAGAAACTGGCAAACACTCAAAGGACACACACCGCTTGCATTCTGTTGAGTTTTCACATTGCTAAATTCCTGATGCTGTTCTGAGCTTGGAAAAGAGGAGCTGTCTGAGGATGAACTTGTGTTCAGCTCTAGCTGCATGTCATTCTCTCCATGCTGGACTGATCACAAGGAGGAGGGAAGAGACAGAGGGAGATGTTTGGAGAAAGACACCAGAGGGTCTAGGAAAGGTTTCTCAGGAGATATGCACAAATATAAAGTTCTGGTGAGTGCTATGTTGGAGCAAGGGAGAGGCAGTATTACTCATATCGTTTGCGATTTGTGTACCAAAGATTTGCAGTGGAATAGTCATTAAATTATCTATGGATTGTCATCAGTGAGGATGGACAATTTATTTTGGATTTAATCATTTATTTTTGTTTTATTATATTCTTCTTTTATCACATGCTGCAGAGTTAGACACAAGAGCAATAAAATTCAGGTTTTGTAGGATTAGATGATGAGCTATATAATCCCTTTGATGCATTTTTGCAGGTACGTGAAAAATATGAACGTTTTTAAAGTTTAAAGGACTGAAAAAAAAACCCTGAATGATCATTAGAAACTTTGAAACTTTTCTATCACACACACTAAATTTTATAATTAAGCATTCTCTCTCTTTGTGAACATTGCATAACTGTTTTATTTTAAATGTATAGTACAACCAAGGAAATTTCCATTAAAATGCCCAATTAACAAATACCTTTTAATTTAGGGATTCTCAACAATTTTGACTCAGAGGCCCCCCATTGTCCACAATATTCAAAGGCCCTGAGATTGTTCCTGTTGTTTGCATACAGGTTAATGGTTTTTTAAAAATATTTTATTCACCATTTTTACCTGATACATTTTTTTTAGAGCTTGGCAAAACTAGAAAAAATCATATTCATTTTAAAATGCTCAAAAAGTAATGCAATTTTATTCATGTATTATTAATTAATGTCTATGTTTTGCAAGACAGTGGGAACCAGGGTTCTTCAAAGAAAAAAAAAGGTTGTTGAAAAGTTGAACGTTTTTTTTTTTGCGTAATTTAAAACTTTTGTCTTATTTTAAATAATTTAAAGTTGAGTCTTAAGAACCACTGTTTCTATTCATGGTGGCCACTACAGTGGCCTGATGTATGCCTGATGTACAGTATTTTACATATGTACACATATGTACAGTGTGTGTGTGTGTATCTCCTTGGCAAAACTAGAAAAAATCATATTCATTTTAAAATGCTCAAAAAGTAATGCAATTTTATTCATGTATTATTAATTAATGTCTATGTTTTGCAAGACAGTGGGAACCAGGGTTCTTCAAAGAAAAAAAAAGGTTGTTGAAAAGCTGAATGAAGTTCATGTTGTATACGCAGCCAATGAGATTACTGCTTTACATTTAAATGGCTGGTTAGCATTCACTAGAGCAGTTCACAGCGCACTTTCAGAGTTCCTCTGAAACGACAGTGGGAACCAGGGTTCTTCAAAGAAAAAAAAAGGTTGTTGAAAAGTTGAACGTTTTTTTTTTTGCGTAATTTAAAACTTTTGTCTTATTTTAAATAATTTAAAGTTGAGTCTTAAGAACCACTGTTTCTATTCATGGTGGCCACTACAGTGGCCTGATGTATGCCTGATGTACAGTATTTTACATATGTACACATATGTACAGTGTGTGTGTGTGTATCTCTGGTTGAGGAGATACCCCCTGACAATGTAAAGCGCTTTGAGTGCCTAGAAAAGCGCTATATAAATGTAATGAATTATTATTATTATTATTATTATTATTATTTTCAGTCATGTAATGTAAACTACAACAAATGCCAAGTTCTGTCATGAAACTCTAGATGGCGCAGGCTGACAGGTCATTAACGCAAACTGATGATATATTCATATTGTTAAACTACTTGGCACAAGCTGATTGGTTCATGTTGTATACGCAGCCAATGAGATTACTGCTTTACATTTAAATGGCTGGTTAGCATTCACTAGAGCAGTTCACAGCGCACTTTCAGAGTTCCTCTGAAACCCTCCACCTTCCCCAGCTCCACCTGTATAGATGTGCTATGGGTTATTTTATATGCTATTTGTGCAGCAGCAGTGTCTTAAATACTCACAGCACCGCATCGGCGTATGCATTGGCAGTAGAAAGTTCCTGTACTTGATTTAAAGCAGCAGCAATAATCTACAACAACAGCAATAACCAACAGCAGCAGCAATTCAGCAGCATAGCAGATCTGTTCCACCAAGACCAAATACATTAACATTGCCATATCCATTACCATGCTAAAATCGTCTGAGAGTTGTCATGATAGAAATGCATCGATAATACCCGAAGAAAAGTATTGCTAAGATTTTATTCTATTGATTTTTTTTAATCTGCCTGAATAAAAGGTAAATATTTTAGAGGTACTTAGTGCCTCGCCTCTTTTGTGATCCATATTCATGTAGTGTTGGCATAAAAAAATCACAAATATGAATCATGAGATATATTAAACAAATATATTTATATTATTGTATTTGTCACTTCCTGCAAAAAATAACTTATTGTTTAATAGTATATATAAGTATAGCATATAGTATATTATAAAATATAGGATAATACTAATAGTATATAGTAGACAATAAATATGTATTGTAGTTTGTGCATTTTGTTGTCATGCTTGATCACACCTGGTGTGACAATGCAATATACAGGATTATATATATGTGTGTGTGTGTGTGTAAAATCATACTGTAGGCTTTACACATATATCCAATGTTAGATGGAGGAACATCCTCTGGAGAGAATTGCTCTTTTATCCACTCAAGCGCTCTTTTTCTATAGCTTCACATCTGTGTTTTGGTGCTGAGGAGAGAAATCAATGTGGTTCCAGCAGAGAGAGCGGTTGTGGGAGGTAAACCCCTCTGTTCCAAAGGAAAGAAAGCAAAAGAAAGTAAACAAAAGAAAAGTGAAAATGATTCTCCTCACCTTAAGAATGGGTGTAAAGCATTTTGAATTGTATCCCATTCTTTTTTTTTCTTTTTCATCCCAGCTTTTCCACCTCTGTTTCTTCTGTCTTCCTAAGGCTGGTTTATATAGTTGATGTCAAAGGTCTTGGAGCCCCAGGACCCTGCGGTTTCACAATTTGATATGTTTCAGTGTGATATGAGGTAACGCTCCAATTCATATGTAGGGTGAACTGAGAGAAGAAGAAATTATGATAGAAGATCACCCTAAGTTCTCCTCGAGACCATCAGAGAAGCTTACTTCTTAAAGAATGGATGACAGTGCTGGAAATATGAAGATTTCCAGGTGGCTTAGTGTCATTCTTCCTGTGCTCGGAATTACTCACAAGCTCACACAGACACACATGTCCTCCATACTCTTTGTTCCAGATAGAGAGTGCACACATACGCACCACATACACAGACAGTGACGCATGTCCTGACAGCACCTCACACACACACACACACACACACACACACACACACACAGTCTGCTGCGGGGAACAGGCGTGTGTGTGCTGCTGCAGGGCAGGCAGGCTCATGTCCCCGGGCAATAAGAACAGCTCACCTGTCTGATTATATCTGTAATGATTTTCCTCCTCTGACAGAGAAACACACTTAGTGTCCTGCTCACTTTGAGAGAAAGAACAGAGAAGAGTGTTTCTCTCTCTCTCTCTCTCTCTCTCTCTCTCATTACTTCTACATGAGGGCATATGTGCTCAGCAGCAGTTCACAAGTGACTTGCACATGGCTTTATATTATCACAGATGATTCTTTAGTCTTTCCAACCGTTTGAACTTTCTTCATCACCGTTGCTGCTGCTTGTGTGTTTCTCTCATCTCCAGCAAACCCGTTTCTGGAAATATTAATGTACTTTGGATAATATAAGGTCAGGTAATATAGTTAAAACCATATCAATATATATTTTTAGCATTTTTACGATATTCAGTATATATTGACATTTATGGCTTTAAAAGAGTCATTTTAAATGAACCATAAATTTGATCAAACAGTCGTTGCTGCCAAATAGATTAAAATGTTTAATGCAAGAAAAATTCAGTTATAAACTAATGTATGTTTCCCACACTGGATTTCACTAAATGAAGAAAATGTCAATTTAATTTGATTTTCATTTATATTGCACCAATATAACAAAACATAGTAATAAACAGCAGTGTGTGCAACATATTTTACTAAAACATTTTAAGTGGAAATTTTTGAGTGAAAAGCATTCTTGCCAC